>NC_091357.1:16665833-16748333 GCF_038502225.1 Cherax quadricarinatus
CGTCCCATAGAAGTTTACTGCACTCCCTATCAAGATTTGGGGCCCTGTAAATCACACCCAAAATTAGTTTTTCTCGGCCCTCGAGAAGCTGTAACCAAACAGATTCAGTGGCTGACGCTTCTAATTTAATATCTTGTCTAACACAACAATTTAAATTGTCTCTGACATACATCGCTACTCCACCACCTTTCCTGTTGACCCTGTCAGTGTGGAATAATTTATAGCCTTGTATGTGACATTCAGAGGGCATCTCTCTATCTTTCAGATTGAGCCAGGTCTCTGTTACAGCAATATCTATGTTTCCTGCACTTGCAATTAATCTTAGCTCATCTATCTTATTTCTTACACTCCTGCTATTAGTATAGTAAACCTTAAGGGAGCTAGTCCCTTGCTGCCCTCTGCTGTCCCCCTTTGTTTGCTGACCTGATCTATTGTCTTTATTTATAACTTCATGCTGAATGCCTTTTATACATTTACTGTTTCCAACCCAAGTGTTGCAACCTGCTTGTTTCCCACACACACCCATACCTCTATCTTCCATCAGTTTAAAATCATAGGCATTTCACCAATGGCCTTCTCAATCGAGTCTGCAAGTGCTACCACCCCAGCCCCAGAGAGATGTACCCCATCCCTTGCATACATATCATGTTTGCCATAAAAGTTGTTCCAGTTGTCAATGAATGGGATTGCAAGTTCCTTGCAGTATCTGTCTAGCCAGCAATTTACACCAATTGCCCTAGACAACCATTCATTTCCTACTCCCCTTCTAGGCAAGATGCTACATATGATTGGGATCCCTCCCTTAGACTTAATGAAATCTATAGCTGACCTGTACTTATCTAGCAGCTCTTCTCTCCTACCCTTCCCAATATCATTTCCACCAGCACTGAGACAGATAATGGGCTTGTTCCCATTACCTGACATGATATTATCCAGCCTGTTGACAATGTCCCCAACACCAGCTCCAGGGAAGCACACTCTATCTCTCATCTTCTTATTCCTATTACAAAAAGCACGGTCAATATATCTTACCTGAGAGTCACCAACCACAAGAATGCGCTTACCTCCATTAGCAGGGGCAGTAGTACCCTTACCTTCACTGGCCACTGAAGTACATTCATCCTGAAGAACAGAGAAGCGATTTCCTACCTTCAGATCTTCACTCTTAACTTTCCTTACTCTGATGCGCCTTCCATTACTGTGAACCACTCGCCACTTGTAGCAGGTGCTGGACTGCACCTCACTGCTGGTAGCCGTTGCTACCTCCCCAACTACAGCCTCCTCACAGCGAGAGACAGACTGCACCTCACTTGAAGCCTCATTCCCCACAACTCCAGCCACCTCACACTCTCTCCCAGACCCATTGAGGTGGACCTTCAGCCTCCTAATCTCCTCCTGGAGAAGCAAGACCTCCTCCCTCAACTCTCCAACCTCAATTTTTAAAACACTGCAGAAGCAAGCCATGCTTTGTAACCGTCCACACTAATCCCCAAAGCAGCTCAGGGTCTGTGACCTCACGTGACGACTGACCACTGACGACTGACGACTGACGACTGACCACTGACGACTGACGACTGACCACTAGGTTAGGTTAGGATAGGATATGTTAGGTTAGGTTAGGTTAGGTTAGGATAAGTTAGGTTAGGATAGGTTAGGTATATATATATATATATATATATATATATATATATATATATATATATATATATATATATATATATATATATATATATATATATATATACCTAACCTATCCTAACCTAACTTATCCTAACCTAACCTTACCTAACCTAACTTATCCTATCCTAACCTAACCTAACTTATCCTAACCTAACCTAACCTATCCTAACCTAACTTATCCTAACCTAACTTATCCTAACCTAACCTAACCTAACCTAACTTATCCTAACCTAACCTAACTTATCCTAACCTAACCTAACTTATCCTACTCAAATCCACTAAAATCACTGTAACCAAGATATTCACAAAACTCTATGACCACCTATCACACACACACACACACACACACACACCTCACTTTACTTTGAACACCTTCAAAACACTCATACATCATTTGAGACCACCTTTTCTCAATATCTCTCATCCACAACCTTTATCATCTCACTACAGAACAACCCCAAGATTACTTCGAACACTCTCATAAATCATTTGAGTACTCACATAAACACCTTTGAACATTTCCAAACAACACTGAAGCACTTCCAAAATATCATTTTGATTACCCCCAAATAAGATTTTATCATCTCTAATTTATCTACACTTACACATTTCATTAACTGAAATTACAGCACATCCACCAAACTCCTCCCTCATTCTCCAGACTTTAAAACATTAGCACAAAAAAAAAAAACTAACTCATACACTTGTGACATGAGACATTACCATATCTAACACACTGACTAACTTTGAACCAACTCTGAACACCACTGATCTTCAAAAAAATACTCTGCACATCATTTGAACACCTTCAAAAAACACCATCAAACACCTCGGTCGATGGATCTATAATTTCCTCACTAACAGAACACAGAGAGTAGTAATTAACAGAGTAAAGTCCGAGGCAGCTACGGTGAAAAGCTCTGTTCCACAAGGCACAGTACTCGCTCACATCTTGTTCCTCATCCTCATATCTGACATAGACAAGGATGTCAGCCACAGCACCGTGTCTTCCTTTGCAGATGACACCCGAATCTGCATGACAGTGTCTTCCATTGCAGACACTGCAAGGCTCCAGGCGGACATCAACAAAATCTTTCACCATATCTCAGATATGGTAAACACGAGGAAATTAAATCTTCATCAGAGTACAAAACAAATTCTGGCCACAAAATAGAGCGAAACACCAACGTCAAAGACCTGGGAGTGATCATGTCGGAGGATCTCACCTTCAAGGACCATAACATTGTATCAATCGCATCTGCTAGAAAAATGACATGATGGATAATGAGAACCTTCAAAACTAGGGAGGCTAAGCCCATGATGACACTCTTCAGGTCACTTGTTCTATCTAGGCTGGAATATTGCTGCACACTAACAGCACCTTTCAAGGCAGGTGAAATTGCTGACCTAGAAAATGTACAGAGAACCTTCACAGCACGCATAACGGAGATAAAACACCTCAATTACTGGGAGCGCTTGAGGTTCCTAAACCTGTATTCCCTGGAATGCAGGCGGGAGAGATACATGATTATATACACCTGGAAAATCCTAGAGGGACTAGTACCGAACTTGCACACAAAAATCACTCACTACGAAAGCAAAAGACTTGGCAGACGATGCAACATCCCCCCAATGAAAAACAGGGGTGTCACTAGCACGTTAAGAGACCATACAATAAGTGTCAGGGGCCCGAGACTGTTCAACTGCCTCCCAGCATACATAAGGGGGATTACCAGCAGACCCGCCGGGCTGTGGCTCGTACGTTGGTTTGCGTGCAGCCAGCAGTAACAGCCTGGTTGATCAGGCTCTGATCCACCAGGAGGCCTGGTCACAGACCGGGCCACGGGGGCGTTGACCCCCGGAACTCTCTCCAGGCAAACTCTCTCTCCAGGTAAACTCCCAAAACACTACTGATTACTACCAAATCACCACTGAATTCTACCAAATCACCGTCAAAATCACCAGAAACTAAGTTTAACATCACCATCTAACATCCTTTTTATAGAAATCCCCTCAAAGCACTCTAACCAAGAACTCCCTCCCCATTTGGCGCATAAAAAAAAAGCATGAACACAAACCTAATACGCAAATATATATATATGTCGTGCCGAATAGGCAGAACTTGCGATCTTGGCTTAAATAGCAACGTTCATCTTGCCATATAGGACAAGTGAAAATTTGTGTACGCAATAATTTCGCCAAAATCATTCTGAACCTAACGAAAAAAATATATTTCACTGTGTTTGTTTAGTATTAAATTATTGTAAACAAATCTAAAATATATTTAGTTGGGTTAGGCTAAAATAAATTGTTCTTGTTATAATAAGGTTAGGTAAGTTTTCTAAGTTCCTTTTGGTGCAAAATTATAAATTTTTACATCAACATTAATGAAAAAAATATATCTTTAAACGTATAAGAGAAAATTTTAGAAAGGACTTAATTTTAAATGAGTTCTTGCTAATTGACCAGTTTTACATATTCGGCACGACATATATATATATATATATATATATATATATATATATATATATATATATATATATATATATATATATATATATATATATTTATAGGTATATAGATGTTAATGCAGCCACGAACAAGTGACTTGTAAGCAATAACAAACTGCAGCTAGCCGGGGATCCAACCCTTGTTATTTTAGTCCGCCTCGTGGGAAGCAAGTCAAAAATCACGACTTCTGACCACTGTAGGATTGATGGCCCAGTGGTTAGAACGTTGTGATTTTTCACTTGCTTCCCACGAGGCGGGCTAAAATAACACGGGTTGGATCCCCTGGCTAGCTGCAGTTTGTTACTATGCGCACACACACACACACACACACACACACACACACACACACACACACACACACACACACACACATGCACACACACACACACACACACACGAGAATAAAACTCCGGAAATACTTTTTTGCGTCTCCTTCGTAAATGAAAAGATTAATTACCACACTGACTATTTGGAAAATAAACTAATTACTTAGGCATAGTATTAACGATTTTAACCTGAAGGGCCAAATGAAGAATTCAGTCTTTTGCTAATAGGGAATTTTATTATTAATAAGTAAAGAGCAACTTTTACTGATCACCTTACTAAGTTTTCGTCTTTAGTTCCTATTAATTACCCCCTTGAGGGGGTAATTAATAGGAACTGTGCTCCGGGATCTGTACTCCGGTTCCCTGAATCGAATCTGAATACTTCCATCCCCCCCCCCCACATGCGCTGTATAATCCTACGGGTTTAGCGCTCCCCCATGATTATAATAATAATACTATGAAAGATGAGGTGAATCATAGAATTGATGAGGGAAAAAGAGTGAGTGGTGCACTTAGGAGTCTGTGGAGACAAAGAACTTTGTCCTTGGAGGCAAAGAGGGGAATGTATGAGAGTATAGTTTTACCAACGCTCTTATATGGGTGTGAAGCGTGGGTGATGAATGTTGCAGCGAGGAGAAGGCTGGAGGCAGTGGAGATGTCATGTCTGAGGGCAATGTGTGGTGTGAATATAATGCAGAGAATTCGTAGTTTGGAAGTTAGGAGGAGGTGCGGGATTACCAAAACTGTTGTCCAGAGGGCTGAGGAAGGGTTGTTGAGGTGGTTCGGACATGTAGAGAGAATGGAGCGAAACAGAATGACTTCAAGAGTGTATCAGTCTGTAGTGGAAGGAAGGCGGGGTAGGGGTCGGCCTAGGAAGGGTTGGAGGGAGGGGGTAAAGGAGGTTTTGTGTGCGAGGGGCTTGGACTTCCAGCAGGCATGCGTGAGCGTGTTTGATAGGAGTGAATGGAGACAAATGGTTTTTAATACTTGACGTGCTGTTGGAGTGTGAGCAAAGTAACATTTATGAAGGGATTCAGGGAAACCGGCAGGCCGGACTTGAGTCCTGGAGATGGGAAGTACAGTGCCTGCACTCTGAAGGAGGGGTGTTAATGTTGCAGTTTAAAAACTGTAGTGTAAAGCACCCTTCTGGCAAGACAGTGATGGAGTGAATGATGGTGAAAGTTTTTCTTTTTCGGGCCACCCTGCCTTGGTGGGAATCGGCCGGTGTGATAATAAAAAAAAAATACTATTGATTGCAAACTTAACTTGGTGTCTATTCTTACAGTATAGCCAGAATCTTTCATATTTGTTTATATTATTTAAATCACATATAGCTAGATGCTCTGAGGTCTATACTAGTTCATGAGGGATTTCCCATATATTTTGTAAAGATAATACTAGATGTATGAAGTGAATTTTTTGTACGTGAGTGATTTTTCCACTTGATGTTTATACTTTATTACGTCATCTAACTTTATTTTCGTGTACCTTTATGTTAGTTATTTAATATGTGTTTTTACAATTTCGTTTTCTCTTAACTTCGACTGACTGTGATGATGCAGTAATAAAACTGATTACGAAACGTGAAGCCAACAAGTAATGTGTATGAAGCATCTAGCGTATGTTTATTCTCTGGTATTGATATGATCCCTGTGAATTTAGCCCTTTTATTTAATATAATAATAATTATAACTAGTAGATACTATAAACAAACTCTCTCTATCTGTATTATAACTGTTTATAAACAAACGCCATCTATCTGTAACAAACGTCATCTATCTACGAACTCTATAACAAACTAACATCTATAAGCAAATTCCATCTATGAACAAACTTCTGTCTACAGACTCCCTCTTTTATAAATTAATACCCTCAACAAACTCCCTTTATAATTAATCTACAGACTCTACAAACTCCCTCAATATATTTAATCGTCTCACATTTACATGATTTTTTTTCTATAGTAAATAAGAGAATTAATACATTATTTGGAGCGCCTTTGTTCCAGCCATCAAATTTTAATATTATATTCTTGGTTAAGAAATTAAGAGGAGTTTTGCCCCGTCCCCGTCACCTTTATGCTGGTGATGGGCTCTTGGTTCAAGGAATTGTATCTACCTTCCCCTTCCTCAGATCAAACCTGATTAACTTCCATTCCCAATGGCTGTATGATGCCCTACAGTCTTAGTGCTTTCCCAAAAATCTAAAAATAAAAATAAATTCAACAGCAACAACAATAATAATAATGCAGAACAGTTATCTAGACTCATGAAATCGTAATGACACGATTGCAAACAAACCATACCACGGGTGGGGATAGAACCCGTGGCTAACGCGACGGTCTGGAGTTTTGAGACTCTCTGGTCGCGGGTTCTATCCCCGCCCGTGGTATGGTTAGTTATCTAGATTTTGCAGTTCCTATCCACCATTTTTCAGTCAGTTTTGTATTATTATTATTATTATTATTATTGTTATTTTCATGGGGAAGTGCTAAACTTGTAAGGGTCTTACCGTGCTTGGGGGATGGGAAGCAATCAGTTCGATCCGAATAAGTGGTGAGTAATTCCAACCTCTCGGATTGACATCTCTTCACCGGCGTCAAGGCAGCTTCACTTAAAAGGTCTCATGCTGAGAGTCACCTTTAAATACCCCACCATGATAGACAGGTGGTATTTAGAAATGGTATGTTGATACCGACAAGATGTGGAAAAAGACACATACAGTTCCGGACATTTGTTATAGTAAATGTTTTGCCACGAGTGACTTCTCCAGGACTGAAGAAGTCACTCGTGGCGAAACGTTTCCTTTAATAAATGTCCTGAACTGTACATAAGTGTCTTTTCCACAGCAGGTGGTCCTTAGCTCAGTGGTAGAGCGCTAAGCTCATAAGCGAAAGAACACGGCTTTGATACCCGGGCGGCAAGATACTTATTGGCAGTTCTTATAGCTGCTACTTGGATTCACTAGAGTACTTCTACCACTATTATTATTATATTACTAATAATAATAATTATGTTGGGTTATCCTGTGACATACCTGTAACCGGGTTCGCGTGATCTACCCTCGCAAGCTGATCCGACGCCAGGCTTTCTTTATCACTACCTGGTTAACTAGGCTGTTGCTGCTAGCGGTCTGTAGACCCACATAGCGGTCATGAACTGGTTGAACCATTGACTTGTAATAGTGGTTCAGTTTCCTCATGCAAACTATTTTTTTTTAATGTAGGTGGTTGATACTGACATGCATGCAGGTGGTTGATACTGACATGCATGCAGGTGGTTGATACTGACATGCATGTAGGTGGTTGATACTGACATGCATGTAGGTGGTTGATACTGACATGCATGTAGGTGGTTGATACTGACATGCATGCAGGTGGTTGATACTGACATGCATGTAGGTGGTTGATACTGACATGCATGTAGGTGGTTGATACTGACATGCATGCAGGTGGTTGATACTGACATGCATGCAGGTGGTTGATACTGACATGCATGTAGGTGGTTGATACTGACATGCATGTAGGTGGTTGATACTGACATGCATGTAGGTGGTTGATACTGACATGCATGCAGGTGGTTGATACTGACATGCATGCAGGTGGTTGATATTGACATGCATGCAGGTGGTTGATACTGACATGCATGCAGGTTGTTGATACTGACATGCATGTAGGTGGTTGATACTGACATGCATGTAGGTGGGTGATACTGACATGCATGTAGGTGGGTGATATTGACATGCAGGTGGGTGGTACTCACATGTATGTAGGTGGGTGATACTGACATGTAGGTGGGTGATACTCACATGTATGTAGGTGGATGATACTCACATGTATGCATACACTCGGTGATGGTGGTGGCGTCGACGAAGTAACCGAAGCAGAGGACACATACGAAGTGAGGGTTGAGCTCTGATAGGCTGACGCTGACACCTGCAGACCCCAGCTGACTTGCTGCCAACCCTCCTGACGACGCCATGCCCTGAAACACACAACACAACCGGTTACGCCATGCTCCTTAAACAACATTCTGAAGTAATTCACCACTAGCTCACAGGCTAGAGATAAGAAGTGGACAACGTTTAGATCTGTCTTAGACGTTATTAACTATTGTGTTGGAAATATTTTTTTTGTTGGACGTATTTATTAGACAACGTTTTGGTCCTGGTACCTTGATCATTTCTAATAAATATGTGCTGGTGTTTGCTCACGCGTCTTTCTAAACCAGTTGGCCGGTATCCATCACCATCGTTTATACCACAAGGGCGAGATGTCGACGGGATGGAGAAGGAATATATGCAAAACATAAGCACTTATTGTGACTGTGTTTCGTTCTGTGTAAAACTTTATGAAGTTTTGATAAAGTTTTTCACAGAGCAAAAGGTAGTCACAATAAACGGTTGTTTTACATATATATGCTTTACGTATTGGTAATATGACTCACGAAATCGTAATGACACGATTGCAAACAAACCATACCGCGGGCGGGGATAGAACCCGCGATCAGAGAGTCTCAAAACTCCAGACCGTCGCGTTAGCCACTGGACCAGCTAGCCACTAGCTGGTCCAGTGGCTAACGCGACGGTCTGGAGTTTTGAGACTCTGATCGCGGGTTCTATCCCAACCCGTGGTATGGTTCGTATTGGTAATGGTCGAGGAAGGACCGAAACTTGGTGCAGTTTTTATCTCAAACTTGTGGGTTACTTAATTGTTGCAGCCCAGGTCAGGTGTGGTGTTACCCTCAGAATAACATCCGTGAGGACGCCTCATACCTGTGACCGATTTTCAGGGTTTTCTCACCCTTGCAGCCCTCTGCCTGTGCCTTCCTATTGTCTGCCTATTGTTTGCCTTTTAATTTCCTATATCTGCCTTATATCTGCCTATGTCGACTCTTGTCTGCCTGTTAAACTGAACTATTGCTGACGTACTATTGAAGTGATGATGTGTCTTGATGTTGAACTTGACACTGGTGGGTCCCTTCAAGGGCTCTTGATCCAAGGAATTGGAACTATCCTCCTTTTCCTCAGATCACATCGGATTACCTCCCGTCCGCCAGGCATTTTATAGAGTGTTCCTAACTTAGTGCCTTTTGCTGCTTATTATGAATACTGGTGTAGTCTAGTGGCCTGCACACCTGGTTGTAGCACGATACCCAAAATAGAAATTGAGTTACGAGCAAAAGGCAGCAGAGGGCAAATACGCATATATTTCCTTCATCAAACAGCAAGCAATAATATGTACAATATTGACAGAAAATATATACAGAAAGGCAAATTGCAAGCAAGAGACACTGAGAACAACCTTCGACCAGACTTGCAGGTAAGTCTACCAAAGATGATTCACGAGTGTACCACATCGCTTCACAACTTTGGCGGGCTTCCTTGTCATTGGCTAGTTGAACCAAGGTACTAGCATAACGAGGGGAGGGGCACTCATTATATCCTTAGCATTTAGCTGGCTGGTCGGGAGGTCATACCTATATGGGTGTGTGACATATGCCGAATAAAATGTACTCTTAGCGTGACACACTGACTCCTTCCCCATTTTCTTTATCATCGCCTCTTATATATTTTAGTGTTTCTTTACGAACTTGGACAACAAATATTAATTATATAATATCTAATAAAGAACACACACGCAATTATAGACAAGTATATACTGAATGTAAGTAGATGTTTTAAGATGTGTTTGTCATCTAACATGTTCATGAGACAAAGATATAACAGAACTTCTGATGTAGGGAATAATACAGTACCTGGGGAATAAATGTGTCATCCGAGGAAGAGGAGGATAGCTCATATTCCTTGAATCAAATCTAATTACGTCCCATTTTCTAGGTGCTGTATGATTTACGGGTTTAGTGCTTAATAATAACACTATAAAGTTGTAATGTGGTGGTGGGTAGAATGGTCAACCCATTCCCAGGTATTTACATATATTAATTTGGTTTAGAATGATTCTCTCATTCATACTCTCACACTAAACACTCAAGTATTCAACCACTCATTCAAACATTCACACAAACACTTGCTCAAAAACTTGACTTCATCAAACGCGTATCCATATAATCCTTCATCAAGCATCCACTCAACCGCTCAACTACGGAATCACTCAGACACTTGCTCAAATACTCCCTTAAGCACTCAACCCACTCTTACATTCAAGTATTCAACCACTTATGTTGTTAATCAGTCAATCACTTAAACTTACAGCTTCGTCCATGTGGCCATATAAACACATAACAAGTATGTACATAAATGCCTCTTCTAGGGGGGCGCCTTAATACCAGCGAAAGGATTTTGATCCAGTGAATTGTTGTTTATGATAAAATAAACTATATGTGGTCTTTGTGTTTTGCTCTGGATATCATGAGAAACGTTTTCTAAAATACCCTTATCACTCGCTCGCTCACTCACCCACCCACTCACACGCTCACACACACACAAACACACACACACACACACAAACACACACACACACACACACACACACACAAGAAATGACCGTGAAGTATGTGAGGAACTCAACAAGAGATTCAAAGAAGTGTTCACAGAGGAGACAGAAGGGGCTCCAGAAAGATGGAGAGGTGGGGCACACCACCAAGTGCTGGACACAGTACACACAACCGAGGAAGAAGTGAAGAGGCTTCTGAGTGAGGTAGATACCTCAAAGGCAATGGGGCCAGATAACATCTCTCCATGGGTCCTGAGAAAGGGAGCAGTGGCGCTATGTTCACCCCTAACAACAATATTCAATACATCTATCGAAACAGGGAGATTGCCTGAGGCATGGAAGACAGCAAATGTAGTCCCAATCTTTAAAAAAGGAGACAGATATGAAGCACTAAACTACAGACCAGTGTCATTGACATGTATAGTATGCAAAGTCATGGAGAAGATTATCAGGAGAAGAGTGGTGGAACATCTAGAAAGGAATGATCTCATCAACAGCAGCCAACACGGTTTCAGGGACGGGAAATCCTGTGTCACAAACCTAGTGGAGTTCTATGACTTGGTGACAGCAGTAAGACAAGAGAGAGAGGGGTGGGTGGATTGCATTTTCTTGGACTGCAAGAAGGCGTTTGACACAGTTCCACTCAAGAGATTAGTGCAAAAACTGGAGGATCAAGTGGGGATAACAGGGAAGGCACTACAATGGATCAGGGAATACTTGTCAGGAAGACAGCAGCGAGTCATGGTACGTGGCGAGGTGTCAGAGTGGGCACCTGTGACCAGCGGGGTCCCACAGGGGTCAATCCTAGGACCAGTGCTGTTTCTGGTATTTGTGAACGACATGACGGAAGGAATAAACTCCGAAGTGTCCCTGTTTGCAGATGACGTGAAGTTGATGAGAAGAATTTATTCGATCGAGGTCCAGGCAGAACTACAAAACGATCTGGACAGGCTGCAGACCTGGTCCAGCAATTGGCTCCTGGAGTTCAACCCCACCAAGTGCAAAGTCGTGAAGATTGGGGAAGGGCAAAGAAGACCGCAGACGGAGTACAGTCTAGGTGGGCCAGAGACTACAAACCTCACTCAAGGAAAAAGATCTTGGGGTGAGTATAACACCAGGCACATCTCCTGAAGCGCACATCAACCAAATAACGGCTGCAGCATATGGGCGCCTAGCAAACCTCAGAACAGCATTCCGATATCTTAATAAGGAATCGTTCAGGACCCTGTACACCGTGTACGTTAGACTCATATTGGAGTATGCGGCACCATTTTGGAACCCACACGTAAAGAAACTAGAGAAAGTGCAAAGGTTTGCAACAAGACTAGTCCCAGAGCTAAGAGGTATGTCCTACGAGGAGAGGTTAAGGGAAATCGACCTGACGACACTGGAGGACAGGAGAGATAGGCGGGACATGATAACGACATACAAAATACTGAGAGGAATTGACAAGGTAGACAAAGACAGGATGTTCCAGAGATTGGACACAGCAACAAAGGGACACAATTGGAAGTTGAAGACACAGATGAATCACAGGGATGTTAGGAAGTATTTCTTCAGCCACAGAGTAGTCAGAAAGTGGAATAGTTTGGGAAGCGATGTAGTGGAGGCAGGATCCATACATAGCTTTAAGCAGAGGTATGATAAAGCTCACGGTTCAGGGAGAGTGACCTAGTAGCGACCAGTGAAGAGGCGGGGCCAGGAGCTAGGACGCGACTCCTGCAACCTCAACTAGGTAAGTACACACACACAGGGGTGTGGGTGTTGCCTTACATTGTTCAGAACGCTCACTACCTCGCACATTATCAAGACAAACTCAACACTAATTGCTACTTTAAATTTTCCGCTCCTCACACTCTTATGATGGAGATGACACAGTCATTGTTATTTATCAGACAACTCTATCAAGTCAATTTTCCACACGTTCTACACAGGTATAATATTTGATACCATATAAATGTTCCTTTGCGATATATATTGATGTGTGTGTGTGTGTTTATATTTACCAATTTACAGTTACTGGAATATACATTAGGTTCGTTATGTTCCTAACTTCTATAACCATTTTACTCATAAATTGTTAGGGATTCCAGTAGTTGAAGCCTCCTCATCCATCCCATTGCAACTGTCAACCACTTTGTGAAGAAATAATTTCTAATATCCCTTCTGCACTGTTTTTTTTTTTTCTTAATTTTGAAATATAGCTTCTTGTTCTTCCTACTATTGGTACCAAGAAGTCTTCGTGTATTTTATCCTATATTAATATATATGGTTTTCATGTTATCTTTCTTCTGTCTACCACTGTCATAAAGCTGTCATGATTATATTTTATCCTATATTTTTAAGTGGATTTTAACGAAGTTAGTTTAATTGTAAAGGGCATACAGTTACCCAGCACTTATTACTTATTACTTTTATTGTCCTGCTCAAGGATGACAATGTCTCGACTGAAACTAGGAGAGGTCTGACCTAAACTAGGAGAGGTCTGACCTAAACTAGGAGAGGTCTGACCTAAACTAGGAGAGGTCTGACTTAAACTAGGAGTGGTCTGACCTAAACTAGGAGAGGTCTGACCTAAACTAGGAGAGGTCTGACTTAAACTAGGAGAGGTCTGACCAAAACTAGGAGAGGTCTGACTTAAACTAGGAGAGGTCTGACCTAAACTAGGAGAGGTCTGACTTAAACTAGGAGAGGTCTGACTTAAACTAGGAGAGGTCTAACCAAAACTAGGAGAGGTCTGACCTAAACTAGGAGAGGTCTGACTGAAACTAGGAGAGGTCTGACCTAAACTAGGAGAGGTCTGACCTAAACTAGGAGAGGTCTGACCTAAACTAGGAGAGGTCTGACTTAAACTAGGAGTGGTCTGACCTAAACTAGGAGAGGTCTGACCTAAACTAGGAGAGGTCTGACTTAAACTAGGAGAGGTCTGACCAAAACTAGGAGAGGTCTGACTTAAACTAGGAGAGGTCTGACCTAAACTAGGAGAGGTCTGACTTAAACTAGGAGAGGTCTGACTTAAACTAGGAGAGGTCTAACCAAAACTAGGAGAGGTCTGACCTAAACTAGGAGAGGTCTGACTGAAACTAGGAGAGGTCTGACCTAAACTAGGAGAGGTCTGACCTAAACTAGGAGAGGTTTGACTTAAACTAGGAGAGGTCTGACCTAAACTAGGAGAGGTCTGACCTAAACTAGGAGAGGTCTGACTTAAACTAGGAGAGGTCTGACTTAAACTAGGAGAGGTCTGACTTAAACTAGGAGAGGTCTGACCTAAACTAGGAGAGGTCTGACCTAAACTAGGAGAGGTCTGACTTAAACTAGGAGAGGTCTGACCTAAACTAGGAGAGGTCTGACCTAAACTAGGAGAGGTCTGACCTAAACTAGGAGAGGTCTGACTTAAACTAGGAGAGGTCTGACCTAAACTAGGAGAGGTCTGACCTAAACGCTCACCACATCGGCTGCAAATTGTCAGTGATGGTGTACCGTAACTGACAGTCTCATGCAACTATTAGCAGGATGTGTAAGTACACGCACACGCACATTTACACGCACACACACACACACACACATATATATATATTCACACACACACACACGTACTCATATACAACAGGCCTAGTGTCTAATCGACATGTGCCTAGGACAAAATGGTAACTAACACACACACACACACACACACACACACACACACACACACACACACACACACACACACACACAAGGCTAGTTCCAGAGCTAAGGGGAATGTCCCACGAAGAAAGGTTAAAGGAAATCGCCCTGACGATACTGGAGGACAGGAGGGTTAGGGGAGACATGATAGCGACATACAAAATACTGCGAAGAACTGACAAGGTGGACAGACAAGATGTTCCAGAGATGGGACACAGAAACAAGGGGTTACAATTGGAAGTTTAAGACTTAGATGAGTGAAAGAGATGTTAGGAAGTATTTCTTCACTCAGAGTTGTCAGGAAGTGGAATAGTCTGGCAAATGACGTAGTGGAGGCAGGAACAATACATAGTTTTAAGACGAGGTATGATAAAGCTCATGGAGCAGGGAGAGAGAGGACCTAGTAGCTATCAGTGAAGAGGCAGGGTCAAGAGCTATGTCTCGACCCCTGCAACCACAAATAGGTGATTACACACACAGAGTGAAGGATGTTGCGCAGCATCCGGCCAGTGCACTGATCTAGTAATTACCTCGCACAAACTGAAGAAAGTTAACCAAGACGCTTTACGGATGTCTTTATATATTATTCACTATATTTCAGTGTTATGATAATGTTAGATTGTTTCCAAAAAAATGTAAAACATCTGCAGTTAATTTTGAAGATATCATTAAGCACACCTCTGTACTCCTTGACACTTTGCATTATTCTTCGTTATCTTTCAACACGAAAATATGGGCCTTTGTTTTTTGAACTGAGGTGGAAAGCTTAAGCGGCAGGTAAGTTCCCCCGTTACACAAATAACCCGCACATAAAAGAGAGAAGCTTACGACGACGTTTCGGTCCGACTTGGACCATTGACAAAGTCACACTGGAAGTGACTTTGTCAATGGTCCAAGTCGGACCGAAACGTTCTCGTAAGCTTCTCTCTTTTATGTGCGGGTTATTTGTGTATCGTTCCAGTCACGGTATTGTGCCTTTTTGTTATTTAAGTTCCCCCGTCTTCTAACATGTTCATTTTTTCCACTATAACCTACCTTGTCCATAATTACTATTGCGTTTGCTTTGTCTGTTTCGTAAGGTGAAGTCTAGGATCTTTCTTTACTTCATGGTATAACTTAACAACTCTTTGAGGACAGTTGTGTTGCAGAGGTCTGAGCAAGGCTCAGAAAGAGACAGAGCAAATGCGATAGTAATTATGGACAAGGTAGATTATATTGAAACAAATTAACGTTATTAGAATACAGGGGTACTTACGTGCCCCTTATTTCGGGTAGGCCATAGTGGCTTCTTGATCACTGATACTCTCTTTTTCATTTAGGTGAATATTTCAGAGGCTTCTTCACATCTCTGAGGGAGGAAGTTCATCATGCTTGTATTTTTTTCCATTTAATTCATTGTATGCCAGACAGGAATTCTCTTTTTCAATATGTCTCAGCATCAGTACACCAGCGGTTAGTTAATCACTAAGCGGTTCATTATCATCTTACAAAGACCCAAGCCAGGAGACACTTGCCTGTTTCCTGAAGAACGGTCAGCTACAACAGGAGCAGCACTAGCACCACCGCCACAATTACAGGTCTGTCCTGGTGACTTACACCAGTGAGTGTCCCGGCACATGTTATTACTCGCTCGTTTCACCACATCCGACCGTCTATTGAGCTCAGGTGACGTCATAGCCTGACGCCATGTTGTGACCCAACATGGCGTCATTTTGTCATCTAGACAATTGTTACTGCGTGTTAATGTGCTCATGCATGTGACGTCATGAGGTTTCATAGAGACACAGAGATGCAGTGTCGTGTCACGTTCATGACACGATTAAGACACATTCATGACGCGCTCTTGACACGATTATGACACTATCAAGACACGCTTCAGGTTGAGGTTTCTTAAGTCAAAGTTCTACCCAGAGCTAAATGTAGTTTGCAATAAAAGTTTACTGCAACAAGTGTTTCTACCAAAGTTCAGATAAACTGGAGGAACATAAAATGTATTAAGAGTAATGAACAGTTTAAACACCTCGTGAGGAACTCTATTGGAAGTTAATGGCATCAGTGGAAGAGCTCTAGTGGAAGTTAACCATAGTGGAAGAGCTCTAGCGTAAGTTAACGCCACTGGAAGAGCTCTAGTGGAGGTTAACATCAATGGAAGAGCTCTAGCGTAAGTTAACAACTCCACTGGAAGAGCTCTAGCGTAAGTTAACAACACTGGAAAAGCTCTAGTGGAAGTTAACGACATTAATGGATTTAAAAGCAGATATAACCAGGATTAAGCGTTCAGCAAGTAACACCAATAATCGATGAGCCCAGACGGAGCCCTAGAGCTGGAGTTCAATTCCCGTTGCATTGAGGTGGTCAGACCCTCAGCCAGGTTGAGGAACTGACCGCCTTAGAACTAGGTCTTCAAAGGTGATGGACTGATTACATCGTCTTCACATCTCTACTGCTTCTGCTAATTCTTCTGTACACGTCTGAAGAAGCCTACTGTGTAGGCGAAACGTTTCGGAGTAAAGATACCTAACTGTTGCACATGTGTCTTATCAGTCTTTCTCTTCATTTAATCAAGGCTGATTCTCTCCCATTCCCCAGGCTCTATATGACCATCTATGGTTTTATCGTTTTAAAATAATAATAATAATAATAATAATAATAATAATAATAATAATAATAATAATAATAATAATACACAAATAAACAGTGTAGACAATAAGCCTACATCCAAAGTTCCCGCTAGAGGTCAGGCCTCGAGTTAGCCATACCCTGCCATGCCTCACTCACACACGCAACTGGCAGCCTAGAGACAACAAGCCTATTCTCTCTCTCTCTCTCTCTCTCTCTCTCTCTCTCTCTCTCTCTTTCTATACCCGAGAAACGTTAATACCAGCATATAGGAGAAAGAAACTTATGACGACATTTCGGTCCTACTTGGACTTGTCACACACACTAACACACGAAGGTAAGGGAGCCAGTATATAATAATGAGTAATAGACGGTATAAAATATCGAAAAATGTGAAATGAGATATGTATTCAGTGTTAGGATATTTTATTGAGAAAAACGCTACGCCACGAATGCCTTCAGTCCGGTGGTCTGGTGGCTAAAGCTCCCGCTTCACACACGGAGGGCCCGGGTTCGATTCCCGGCGGGTGGAAACATTTGACACGTTTCCTTACACCTGTTGTCCTGTTCACCTAGCAGCAAATAGGTACCTGGGTGTTAGTCGACTGGTGTGGGTCGCATCCTGGGGGACAAGATTAAGGACCCCAATGGAAATAAGTTAGACAGTCCTCGATGACGCACTGACTTTCTTGGGTTATCCTGGGTGGCTAACCCTCCGGGGTTAAAAATCCGAACGAAATCTTATCTTATCTTATCTTAACAAGTCATACGTGCCGAAACGTTTCCTCAATAAAATATGCTAATACTGCACATGTGTCTTATTTCACCAATAACTGTAATATAGCTTGTGATAAATGGTTTAGAAAACCGACAAGTTGAAGAATGTGACATTTGGGCAACATTTCCGAATCTTTATTGTGGAAACGTTTCGCCAGCCAGTGGCTTCCACCGTTCTTCAGAGAAGAATGGTGGAAAAAAGAGGAGGAGTTTGAGGTAATCAGTCCCTCAGCCTGGAATCGCCTGGAATTGCCTGGAATTGATGGACTGAAGACATCGCTTCCAAGCTGAGGGACTGATTACCTTAAACTTCACCTTTTCCACAGTTCTTCATTGTATTGGACTGAAGAAGTCACTGGCTGGTGGAACGTTTCCTCAGTAAAGATTCCCAAATGTTGCACAAGTGTCACATTTTCCAGTAATATAGGTTTAAGTGTGTCGGAGTCAGTAAGGGAGGAACAAGCAGATGAGTACACACAGGGCTTAGTACTGTATAATTTTAATAATCCATCAGTGAGAGGACACCATCAACCATCCGTGGTTAGCTGGTGATGGCTGCTCTTCCTAATTTAGTGTTGGCAGGAGCTCAGGTAGAGACAGAAGATGAGGTAAACGGCCACTTTTTGTGCCTCACCTGTCGCCCACTTCCCATTAAACCCTCATAAGTCAATTAAGGTGCCACGCCCAGCACCACCTGAAGCAGCTACCTGTTCAATGGTCGCGAGCTGCCCCTACCTACCTACCAACCCTCCCTCCCAACCACACCAAGCGATCCCCTCTCTACCTACTCCATGATCACCAGGCATCATTCCCTTACCCTCCCTCCATCACCAGGCCTTTCCCTATCCTCCTTCCCTCCCTCAGTACCAGGCCTTCCCATACCCTCCCTCCATCACCGGATCTTTCAATACCCCTCCCTCCCTCACCTGGTCTTCCCCCATAACCCCTCCTCCTTTGTTCATTTTCCTGCCAGCAATTTTCCGATTTTTTTCATCTGCCTTTAATCCCTTTTTTCTCACACAACTACACATCACAACCACTACAATACACTACACACAACCACTACAATACACTACACACAACCACTCCAATACACTACATACAACCACTACAATATGTGCAAGGTATAAAATACCGACAATATTGTCGGTATTTTATACCTTTCTTGCACAGCTTGTCAGACACTGCAACATCATGGAATCTTGGTTCAGAGGACATCTACAAGACCTTCTTCACGGCTGCTACAACTAACCCATCCCTTTGGATAGGACCTACTTCCACTGGGGAATCCCGCCTACCACTGACTATGTCCTCGTCTGCTACACGTCCTTATCCACTGACGCCTATATAACCGCCAGTCTTCTTGCCTTTGCTCCTGGAGGTTACCTGGAGGTTATTCCGGGGATCAACGCCCCCGCGGCCCGGTCCATGACCAGGCCTCCCGATGGATCAGGGCCTGATCAACTAGGCTGTTACTGCTGGCGGCACGCAGTCCAACGTACGAGCCACAGCCCGGCTGATCCGGCACCGACCCCAGGTATCTGTCCAGCTCTCTCTTGAAGGCAGCCAGGGGTTTATTGGCAATTCCCCTAATGCTTGATGGGAGGCTGTTAAACAGTTTTGGGCCCCGGACACTTATGGTGTTTTCCCTTAGTGTACCCATGGCGCCCCTACTGTTTATTGGGGGCATTTTGCATCGCCTGCCCAGTCTTTTACTTTCGTAGGGAGTGATTTCTGTGTGCAGATTTGGAACCATTCCTTCCAAGATTTTCCAAGTGTAGATTATGATATATCTCTCCCTCCTGCGTTCCAACGAGTACAAGTCAAGTGCTTCCAAGCGTTCCCAGTAGTTAAGGTGGTTGACAGAACTTATACGTGCAGTAAAGGATCTCTGTACCCTCTCTAGATCTGCGATTTCACCTGCTTTGAATGGAGATGTTAATGTACAGCAGTATTCTAGCCTAGAGAGAACAAGTGATTCGAAAAGGATCATCATGGGCTTGGCATCTCTCGTTTTGAAAGTTCTCATTATCCATCCTATCATTTTCTTTGCACGTGCGATCGTGGCACTGTTGTGATCCTTGAAAGTGAGATCCTCAGACATTACTACTCCCAGGTCCCTTACATTATTTTTCCGCTCTATTGTATGGCCGGAGTCAGTAGTATACTCTGTTCTAGTTATTATCTCCTCCAGTTTTCCATAACGGAGTAGTTGGAATTTATCCTCATTGAACATCATATTGTTTACCGTTGCCCACTGGAAAACTTTGTTTATATCTTCTTGGAGGTTAACCGCGTCCTCAGCAGATGACAGCCTCATGCAGATCCTAGTATCATCCGCAAAGGATGATACGGTGCTGTGGTGTATATCTCTGTTTATGTCTGATATGAGGATAAGGAATAAGATGGGGGCGAGTACTGTACCTTGTGGAACAGAGCTCTTCACTATGGCAGCCTCCGATTTAACTCTGTTGACCACTACTCTTTGTGTTCGATTTGTCAGGAAGTTGAAGATCCATCTCCCCACTTTCCCAGTTATTCCTTTAGCACGTATTTTATGGGCTATTACGCCATGATCGCATTTGTCAAATGCTTTTGCAAAGTCTGTGTATATTACATCTGCATTCTGATTTTCTTCCAGTGCATCCAAGGCCATGTCATAGTGATCCAGTAGATTCTCCTCCACCACGATGCTGTGAACACTAACCCCAAGCCTGAGGGACTGATTACCTCATCTTTTGTATATAGTTCTACTGTCTTTCAATTATATCCTAGAATCTGTATTGATAAAGCCACTGGATGGCGAAACGTCTACAATAAAGATATCCAGATGTTGCACACGTGTCTTAACTTTCAACCACTACAATACACCACACACAACTACACTACACTACACACCCAATACAATGCAATACACACCACACCCACTACAATACACAACACATCCAATGCTATACACTTACTCACAATCACTGCAATGCACTACGCACCCACAACGTCACCACACATAATTATACAGCCACGCATCGTCAGCCATCAATGAGAGAGAGAGAGAGAGAGAGAGAGAGAGAGAGAGTGAAGGTAGAAAACAAGACCAGGGGTGTAAGGAATTTTCTCCTCATTACTACTCAATTTTCTCCACAGCTGGTGGTGCCTCCTTCACTGCCTCCACAGCTGATGGTGCCTCCTTCACTGCCTCCACAGCTGGTGGTGCCTCCTTCACTGCCCCAACTGTTTATGGTGCTTCCTTCACTGCCTCTACAGCTGGTGGTGCCTCTTTCCTTGTCTCCACAGCTGGTAGTGCCTACACTGTTGGTGGTGCCTCTTTCACTGCCTCCACAGCTAGTGGTGCCTCTTTCCTTGCCTCTACAGCTGGTGGTGCCTCCATCACTGCCTCTATAGCTGGTGGTGCCTCCTTCCTTGCCTCCATAGCTGGTGATGCTTCCTTTCCTGCCCCCACAGCTGGTGGTGCCTCCATCACTGCCTCCACAGCTGGTGGTTCCTCTTTCTTGGCCTCCATAGCTGGTGGTGCCTCCTTCCTTGCCTCCACAGCTGGTGGTGCCTCCTTCCTTGCCTCCATAGCTGGTGGTGCCTCCTTCCTTGCCTCCACAGTTGGTGGTACCTCTTTCCTTGCCTCTATAGCTGGTGGTGCTTCCTTCACTGCCTCCACAGCTGGTGGTGCTTCCTTTCGTGCCTCCACAGCTGGTGGTGCCTCCCTGCTTGCCTTCACAGCTAGTGGTGCCTCCTTTCTTGCCTCCATAGCTGGTGGTGCTCCCCTCCTTGCCTCCACAGCTGATAGTGCCTCTCCTCCTGCACTTTTCCTCCCTGTTCTTGTGGCCTCAGCCCTGCCTCCCCAGCTCCACCTCCCTGCCCTCCTAGCCACAGCCTTGCCTCCCCTACTCCACTTCCCTTCCCTCCAGACCTCAGCCCTGCCTCTCCCCACCCTACCTACCTCCGAGGGTGTGTAATAGCAGGATCAGGTCTCCCGTTATTAATGACACGCTCAGCTACCCTCCCTTATTACTCCCTCCAGCTGGTTGTGTTTACCTGGCATTCCTGCGTGCACCTACCACCACCAACAGTTTCACTGATCATACCTGTATGCACCCACCACCACCAACAGTCTCACTGATCATACCTGCGTGCACCCACCACTACCAACAATCTCACTGACCATACCTGCGTGCACCCACCACCACCAACAGTCTCACTGATCATACCTGCGTGCACCCACCACCAACAACAGTCTCACTGATCATACCTGCGTGGTAGTTGAAGTTTTATCAATAAAGATCGAGAACCAAAACCTAGTCATTGTGGTTGTATATAAGCCACCAGATGCAACCTCACAACAGTTCAAGGAACAGCTACTGAAAATTGATTGCTGTCTGGAAAACCTTCCAGCTCCATCCCCAAACATCTTACTGCTTGGTGATTTCAACCTAAGGCATACAAAATGGAAGAATGTAGCAAATAATGTTATAGCTGAAACAATCCCCGGAGGTAGCGCAGATGAAAGGTCACACACACATGAGCTACTAAGTCTCTGCGAAAAACACACCTTAAGCCAGCAGATAGTGGAGCCAACAAGACTAGAAAACACACTTGACCTTATCTTCACAAATAATGAAGACCTGATAAGAGACATAAGAATATCAAAAACAACTAATTCCGATCACAACCTAATCGAAGTCCAGACGTACATGCATAGGGGTCCTGATCAGCAGAATGCATGTACCTGTGAAGGTGTCTTCACAACAAGAACTTCAACAACTTCAACAACAAGAACATCAACTGGGACCAGGTAAACCATGTCCTAAACGAAACATGTTGGGAAGATATCTTAAATGACATGGATCCAAACCAGTGCCTTGAAAGGATCAACTTCCTGGCAGCTGAAGCATGTTCTAGGCATATTCCCCTAAGAAAGAAGAAGAGCAGGAGTAAACTGGAGAGAGAAAGACGCTTCCTCTACAGAAGACGACGAAGAGTCACTGAGCTCCTCAGGAGTGTTAGAATATCTGATACACGAAAGGAGGCGCTGACCAGGGAAGTGGAAACTATCGAACTTAAGTTAAATGACTCTTACAGGAACCAGGAGAGACAGGAGGAGCTTAAAGCTATTAGTGAAATTGAAAGAAATTCAAAATATTTCTTTTCATATTCCAAAAACAAGGCAAATACCACATCTAGTATCGGGCCCTTACTCAGACAGGATGGGACTTACACATATGACAACAAGGAAATGAGTGAAATATTGAAATCCCAGTACGACTCTGTGTTGAGTGAACCACTAATGGGTCTGAGGATCGACGACCCAAATGATTTCTTCATGAATGAGCCTCAAAACTCCATAACTGTGTGCCAGATTTCCGACATTACCCTAACTCCGATAGATTTCGAAAAAGCCATTGACAACATGCCCATGCACTCAGCCCCAGGCCCAGACTCGTGGAACTCTGTTTTCATTAAGAACTGCAAGAAACCCCTCTCGCGTGCCCTAAGTACACTATGGAGGAGGAGCTTGGACATGGGTGAAATTCCACAGTCACTTAAAACGACGGATATAGCCCCACTCCATAAAGGTGGCAGCAAAGCATTAGCTAAGAACTATAGACCAATAGCTCTGACGTCCCACATCATAAAAATCTTTGAAAGAGTGCTAAGAAGCAGGATTGCAAATCACCTGGATTCCCAAAATCTGCACAATCCAGGGCAACATGGGTTCAGGGCAGGTCGCTCCTGCCTCTCACAACTACTGGATCACTATATGGCCTTGGATGCACTGGAAGAAAATCAGAATGCAGATGTAATATACACAGACTTTGCAAAAGCATTTGACAAATGCAATCATGGCGTAATAGCCCATAAAATACGTGCTAAAGGAATAACTGGGAAAGTGGGGAGATGGATCTTCAACTTCCTAACAAATCGAACACAAAGAGTAGTGGTCAACAGAGTTAAATCGGAGGATGCCATAGTGAAGAGCTCTGTTCCACAAGGCACAGTACTCGCCCCCATCTTATTCCTCATCCTCATATCAGACATAGACAGAGATATACATCACAGCACCGTATCATCCTTTGCGGATGATACTAGGATCTGCATGAGGCTGTCATCTGCTGAGGACGCGGTTAACCTCCAAGAAGATATAAACAAAGTTTTCCAGTGGGCAACGGTAAACAATATGATGTTCAATGAGGACAAATTCCAACTACTCCGTTATGGAAAACTGGAGGAGATAATAACTAGAACAGAGTATACTACAGACTCTGGCCATACAATAGAGCGGAAAAATAATGTAAGGGACCTGGGAGTAGTAATGTCTGAGGATCTCACTTTCAAGGATCACAACAGTGCCACGATCGCACGTGCAAAGAAAATGATAGGATGGATAATGAGAACGTTCAAAACGAGAGATGCCAAGCCAATGATGATCCTTTTAAAATCACTTGTTCTCTCTAGGCTGGAATACTGCTGTACATTAACATCTCCATTCAAAGCAGGTGAAATCGCAGATCTAGAGAGTATACAGAGATCTTTTACTGCACGTATAAGTTCTGTCAAGCACCTTAACTACTGGGAACGCTAGGAAGCACTTGACTTGTACTCGTTGGAACGCAGGAGGGAGAGATATATTATAATCTACACTTGGAAAATCCTGGAAGGAATGGTCCCAAATCTGCACACAGAAATCACTCCCTACGAAAGTAAAAGACTGGGGAGGCGATGCAAAATGCCCCCAATAAAAAGTAGGGGTAAGGTTCCTAGGGATTGGCAGAGAGCATGCATAGTTCCTTTGTATAAAGGCAAAGGGGACAAAAGAGAGTGCAAAAATTATAGGGGGATAAGTCTGTTGAGTATACCTGGTAAAGTGTATGGTAGAGTTATTATTGAAAGAATTAAGAGTAAGACGGAGATTAGGATAGCAGATGAACAAGGAGGCTTTAGGAAAGGTAGGGGGTGTGTGGACCAGGTGTTTACAGTAAAACATATAAGTGAACAGTATTTAGATAAGGCTAAAGAGGTCTTTGTGGCATTTATGGATTTGAAAAAGGCGTATGACAGGGTGGATAGGGGGGCAATGTGGCAGATGTTGCAGATGTATGGTATAGGAGGTAGGTTACTGAAAGCAGTGAAGAGTTTTTACGAGGATAGTGAGGCTCAAGTTAGAGTATGTAGGAAAGAGGGAAATTATTTCCCAGTAAAAGTAGTCCTTAGACAAGGATGTGTGATGTCACCGTGGTTGTTTAATATATTTATAGATGGGGTTGTAAGAGAAGTAAATGCGAGGGTCTTGGCAAGAGGCGTGGAGTTAAAAGATAATCACACATAAAATGGGAGTTGTCACAGTTGCTCTTTGCTGATGACACTGTGCTCTTGGGAGATTCTGAAGAGAAGTTGCAGAGATTGGTGGATGAATTTGGTAGGGTATGCAAAAGAAGAAAATTAAAAGTGAATACAGGAAAGAGTAAGGTTATGAGGATAACAAAAAGATTAGGTGATGAAAGATTGGATATCAGATTGGAGGGAGAGGGTATTTGGGAGGATATTTGGAAGTGGACGTGTCAGCGGATAGGTCTATGAAAGATGAGGTGAATCATAGAATTGATGAGGGGAAAAGGGTGAGTGGTGCACTTAGGAGTCTGTGGAGACAAAGATTTGTCCTTGGAGGCAAAGAGGGGAATGTATGAAAGTATAGTTTTACCAACGCTCTTATATGGGTGTGAAGCGTGGGTGATGAATGTTGCAGCGAGAAGGCTGGAGGCAGTGGAGATGTCATGTCTGAGGGCAATGTGTGGTGTGAATATAATGCAGAGAATTCGTAGTTTGGAAGTTAGGAGGAGGTGCGGGATTACTAAAACTGTTGTCCAGAGGGCTGAGGAAGGGTTGTTGAGGTGGTTCGGACATGTAGAGAGAATGGAGCGAAACAGAATGACTTCAAGAGTGTATCAGTCTGTAGTGGAAGGAAGGTAGGGTAGGGGACGGCCTAGGAAAGGTTGGAGGGAGGGGGTAAAGGAGGTTTTGTGTGCGAGGGGCTTGGACTTCCAGCAGGCATGTGTGAGCGTGTTTGATGGGAGTGAATGGAGATAAATGGTTTTTAATACTTGACGTGCTGTTGGAGTGTGAACAAAGTAACATTTATGAAGGGGTTCAGGGAAACCGGCAGGCCGGACTTGAGACCTGGAGATGGGAAGTACAGTGCCTGCACTCTGAAGGGGGGGGGGTGTTAATGTTGCAGTTTAAAAACTGTAGTGTAAAGCATCCTTCTGGCAAGACAGTGATGGAGTGAATGATGGTGAAAGTTTTTCTTTTTCGGGCCACCCTGCCTTGGTGGGAATCGGCCAGTGTGATAAAAAAAAAGTAGGGGCGCCATTGGTACACTGAGGGAAAACACCGTAAGTGTCCGGGGCCCAAGACTGTTTAACAGCCTCCCATCAAGCATTAGGGGAATTGCCAATAAACCCCTGGCTGCCTTCAAGAGAGAGCTGGACAGATACCTAAAGTCAGCGCCGGATCAGCCGGGCTGTGACTCGTACGTTGGACTGCGTGCGGCCAGCAGTAACAGCCTAGTTAATCAGGCCCTGATCCATCGGGAGGCCTGGTCATGGACCGGGCCGCGGGGGCGTTGATCCCCGAAATAACCTCCAGGTAACCAGGTAACCCACCACCACCGACAGTCTCACTGATCACGCCTGCGTGCACCCACCACTATCAACAATCTCACTGATCATACCTGCATGCACCCACCACCACCAACAATCTCAGTGATCATACCTGCATGCATCCACCACCAACAACAGTCTCGCTGATCATTGGGTTTTATTAATTAACATACAGGGACCGGGGGACAGGGGCGATCCCTAAATACCATCTTCAAGTAACTTGCCCCAAGGTAACTACTAACTAAAATCTATTATTGTTATTAGTAGTAGTAGTAATAATAATAATAATAATAGTATCGCCGCGAAGCGCTAAACCCAAATAACTTGGAGATGGAAAGTAATCAGGTTCGATCCAAGGATGGGTGGAGTAGCTCCAGTCTTCATACAATTTTTCCTTTGACTTGTGGTCTTGATAATAAAACTTTGACTTGTGGTCTTGATAATAAAACTTTGACTTGTGGTCTTGATAATAAAGCAACACTCATCAAAGTCTGAGAAGGTAACAGTCTCCAGTCTTAATGTTATCCGCAGTTAAATGAGATCAAGTAAGATAAGCCTGCTTGCATATGCTGCTATATTATTATTATTATTATTATTATTATTATTATATTCATGGGGACACATAAAATCCACAGTGTGGGCAACATGCAGCGTATGTGTAAGGGAAGGCACTTAGGCTTATTCTGAGGAAGGAGATTGTAACTCCAGTTTCCTTGATCAGCAGCAGACTTTGGATCTACCCACAATGAAGCTTTCATACAGAATAAGGTAACATAAGATTGTGGGTCTACCCACAGTGAAGCTTTCATACAGAATAAGGTAACATAAGATTGTGGGTCTACCCACAATGAAGCTATCATAGGGCAGCAACACAGAGTAATTGTAGCCAAGTTTATTAATAAAAAATCCTTCATGCCTACTGGTTAACTAGTCATGATTAACTAAGCTTGACTAACTTCAGTCTTGCGTAAAAGAAGCTTCATAATGTGGTAAGTTTTGCTGCCAAGCAGTGCTGGACTGTGTCACTATAGTGACACGCACACCCCAAATTACAAGATGGCACAAAATCATGGTCGTGATTTTAAGTGCAGGAAGTGGTTACGTTAAAGTGAACATGACGACAACACTGGCACCTCACCATGGTTACGTTAAGGTGAACATGACGACAGCACTGGCACCTCGCCATGGTTACGTTAAGGTGAACATGACAGCACTGGCACCTCATCATGGTTACGTTAAAGTGAACATGACAGAACTGGCACCTCACCATGGTTACGTTAAAGTGAACATGACAGCACTGGCACCTCACCATGGTTACGTTAAGGTGAACATGACGACAGCACTGTCACCTCACCATGGTTACGTTAAATGAACATGACTGCACTGGCACCTCACCATGGTTAAGTTAAAGTGAACATAACGACAACACTGGCACGTCACCATGGTTACGTTGCTGAACATGACAACACTGGCACCTCACCATGGTCACGTTGCTGAACATGACGACAACACTGGCACCTCACCATGGTCACGTTGCTGAACATGACGACAACACTGGCACCTCACCATGGTCACGTTGCTGAACATGACGACAACACTGGCACCTCACCATGGTTACGTTAAAGTGAACATGACAACAACACTGGCACCTCACCATGGTCACGTTGCTGAACATGACGACAACACTGGCACCTCACCATGGTTACGTTAAAGTGAACATGACAACAACACTGGCACCTCACCATGGTTACGTTGCTGAACATGACGACATCAATGGCACCTCACCATGGTTACGTTAAAGTGAACATGACGACAACACTGGCACCTCACCATGGTTACGTTACTGAACATAACGACAACACTGGCACCTTACCATGGTTACGGTGCTGAACATGACAACACTGGCACCTCACCATGGTTACGTTACTGAACATGACGACAACACTGGCACCTCACCATGGTTACGTTACTGAACATAACGACAACACTGGCACCTCACCATGGTTACGTTAAAGTGAACATGACGACAACACTGGCACCTCACCATGGTTACGTTACTGAACATAACGACAACACTGGCACCTCACCATGGTTACGTTACTGAACATGACGACATCATTGGCACCTCACCATGGTTACGTTGCTGAACATGACGACAACACTGGCACCTCACCATGGTTACGTTACTGAACATGACGACAACACTGGCACCTCACCATGGTTACGTTACTGAACATGACGACAACACTGGCACCTCACCATGGTTACGTTACTGAACATGACGACAACACTGGCACCTCACCATGATTACGTTACTGAACATGACGACAACACTGGCACCTCACCATGTTTACGTTACTGAACATGACGACATCATTGGCACCTCACCATGGTTACGTTACTGAACATGACGACATCATTGGCACCTCACCATGGTTACGTTACTGAACATGACGACAACACTGGCACCTCACCATGGTTACGTTACTGAACATGACGACATCATTGGCACCTCACCGTGGTTACGTTACTGAACATGACGACAACACTGGCACCTCACCATATTTACGTTACTGAACATGACGATATCATTGGCACCTCACCATGGTTACGTTACTGAACATGACGACATCATTGGCACCTCACCATGGTTACGTTACTGAACATGACGACAACACTGGCACCTCACCATGGTTACGTTACTGAACATGACGACAACACTGGCACCTCACCATGATTACGTTACTGAACATGACGACAACACTGGCACCTCACCATGGTTACGTTACTGAACATGACGACATCATTGGCACCTCACCATGGTTACGTTACTGAACATGACGACATCATTGGCACCTCACCATGGTTACGTTACTGAACATGACGACAACACTGGCACCTCACCATGGTTACGTTACTGAACATGACGACAACACTGGCACCTCACCATGGTTACGTTACTGAACATGACGACATCATTGGCACCTCACCATGGTTACGTTACTGAACATGACGACATCATTGGCACCTCACCATGGTTACGTTACTGAACATAACGACAACACTAGCACCTCACCATGGTTACGTTAAAGTGAACATGACGACAACACTGGCACCTCACCATGGTTACGTTACTGAACATAACGACAACACTGGCACCTCACCATGGTTACGTTAAAGTGAACATGACGACAACACTGGCACCTCACCATGGTTACGTTACTGAACATAACGACAACACTGGCACCTCACCATGGTTACGTTACTGAACATGACGACATCATTGGCACCTCACCATGGTTACGTTATTGAACATGACGACAACACTGGCACCTCACCATGGTTACGTTACTGAACATGACGACAACACTGGCACCTCACCATGGTTACGTTACTGAACATGACGACATCATTGGCGTGTCATTGTGATCACGTCACAGTGAACATGTTCACAGTACAAGAGTGTGTACATATTTAATAAAGTGTTTTTGGCACCACTGAAACTTGTGGAGGCACAAGTGTGGACACCGAACAGAACACAACAACTGCGGTATAATGTTGAAGCAGTTGTCGTCTAGTCCAGCTATCTTCTTCCCCTCTCACTCTCTCCCCGTCCCTTTCCCATCCCCTCTTATTTTTATCTTTCTCATACACACACACAGATATATATATATATATATATATATATATATATATATATATATATATATATATATATATATATATATATATATATATTATATATGCGTGCGTGTGTGTTAGGTGTATGTGTGTGTGTAATTGGTATTTACTTGTGACTGTGATAAAACTTATTAAATATGCTCTCGCTTCACATCTGCTTCACTGCTATCATTCTATTTTCACCTCTACACTATTACTAATCTAAACTTTCCATATTAACGAGGGTTGTCAAGGTCACGAGCCACCTGAACATTATCATCAAAAGAACGTTAATCTTTAAAACAGGAACTAAAATAAACTTGTAATGCAGTTTGTATATGATTGTTGAAAAGTGAGCAAAACGCTCGACAAAAATCCCACAGTCTGTCGGCACAGGCTGTGACTTGGGACCGGGAGCTGTGAATCGACCCCTGCAACCACAGACTGCTGATGTATACTGTGTTAAGTCAGGCTGTACAAGAGAACATCTGCTTTCAATGGTACAATAACTCCTCACATTGGATATTCTCGACTTCTTATGCATATAAATAATAAAAATGATTTTATATTGGGAGTATAACAAAAATTCTGATAATTTTTAATTCATATCACTGAATTGAATTTTAAGGGTAAAAGAATAATTGTACACATGTGAGTAATGTAACATATAAATGTACTCAGTACTGTAGTGTTGAGCGCCCCTTATATGTTACCGTTAACTGTCATGCCTGTGTATGTAATATTCAAGAATGACTTGTATAATCGTTGAGTGTCAGCACTGAGTGCCACCTCAGCTCATCTCAGTTCAAATACTGGTGTAACTAGAGCAGTTGTGTAACGACCTGTTACTGACCACTTACTCTTCTTGTACAATAAACATCGTTTATTACCACATTCTGTCATACTTGGTGACTCTTCTAGTACAATAAACATCGTTTATTACCACATTCTGTCATACTTGGTGATTTTATCTACATACTCGTGTAGAGCTTGACATGCACCTCTGTGTGTATAACATTCATGCGTCAGCTATATCACAAAAATCACATAGCACAAAGTAATATCAGTAGCACTGTCAACAATAATTAATGTAATTAATGCTGACAGCCATAGTGAACAAGCATGCAAATAAGCACTAACATTAGTGTCGCTAGTACTGTAACCACCGTCGTTGACTTAATGGCAAATGTATTATCAACACCTCAGAGCCAGAGTGGCGAGGCATGCAGGAAAACTGTCGTTATTATGAAACTCAGACACTGCAAGACATGGCCAACATACTTGACTTTGATAGCTTAATTATCCGATCCTTAACCATCCTGTTTGAGTTTAGTACTCCATACCTATTCTGTGGATAGTAGTCACCCTATACCCATCGTGCTGGAGGTAATTACTCCCATACCCATCCTGTAAGCCTAGTCAAATATTAAAGACAATATGAGGAGTCCAGCAACTGTACACATCCGCACAAATCTGAGCACATCAGCACTGGTTCGTTAGTCCTGGGTGTACTGATAAGCCATACGGACCATCACACGGACCATGGGTGCCACCATACTGTGAGACCTGGACCATGGGGGCCACCATACTGCGATATGGACCATGGCATCCACTATACTATGAGACACAGACCATGGGTACTACTGCATAACATGGCAGCTTCAGACATCCAAACACACACACACACACACACAGGGGAGCCACAAACTTTGTGATGGGGGAAGATGATGTCAAGAACGCTCACAGCACAAACACAAACTTAACTGCTGATGCATTGACAATCTCACTACACCTGTGACATACTTGTGAACGGTTTTTTGGGTTCTTCCTCCCAGCCTGAGGTCAAGTTTATTTGTTGACCCTTTCAATCTTATCCTGAATGGTGCTTGCTCAATGATGTTGACACCTGGTCACATCGTAGCCGGGATTGAATCCAAATAATGTTCTGCCAACACAGGCTTTTATTGGGACAATGTTTCGCTCTGTGTAGATTAATAATAATAATTATCATTATTAGTATTATAATGTTGTGTGGGTCATAAAGCGCCTGTATTGTGTGTGGATCTTTAACAATTATTATTATCATACTCAAATTAAGCGCTAAAATCGTGAGGGATCACAGCACTGAAGTGTGATGTGCGAAACTAGAAATGTGCAAAGGTCAAGAATGAGCGAGAGGTAAGGGTGTGTGAAGCTGTGGGTTAGTAGGGAGTGCAATCATAATTGAAATCAATGTTGGTGCAGTAGATTAGCTTCAGTTAAACAGTCGAGGAGAGAGTCTCCGTCCAAGGTGGGACTTTCAACAAGGGACAGAGCTGTATAGCCCTTGTGGCTTAGCGCTTCTTTTTGACTATAATAATAATAATTTCAACAAGAAAGTCAGTTAAAAATGAGTGTGTTAGGGTGGTTTAAATGTCAGCAGTGAATCCTGCGTGTACTCTGATAGACAGGACAATCTGTTAATATTGGATGGATAGTGCGACTTGAGAGTCTTCACGGAGTGGTGCCAGTTGTTTCTCCGCGTGATATCCGTGAGTGAGTCGCCTGTGTCCAATAAGAGCGAGAGAATACTCTCCCAAACCCAGCAACGGTGGGAAGATGGCCACAGCTTTAACAAAGGTGACATGTTTCCCCAATCAAAGTTTAATATGCATCTGGGAGTACAGGGAAGCAAACCGGTGATCTTGGAAATGTGATGTGACTTTACCTGATTTGTCGTTGATTTTCAGCTACAAAGTAACTGGTTGTGTCCCCAACACACTTATTACATAATTACAAGGAAACTGGTTGTGTCCCAGTACTCCTTACATAATTGCAAGGTAACTGGTTGGCTCCCAGTACTTCTTACATAATTGCAAGGTTACTGGTTTGCTCCCAGTACTTCTTACATAATTACAAGGTTACTGGTTTGCTCCCAGTACTTCTTACATAATTACAAGGTTACTGGTTGGCTCCCAGTACTTCTTACATAATTACAAGGTTACTGGTTGGCTCCCAGTACTTCTTACATAATTACAAGGTTACTGGTTGGCTCCCAGTACTCCTTACATAAATACAAGGTTACTGGTTGTCTTCAGTACTCATTACAAAATTACTTGTTGGCTCCCCAGTACTCATTACATAATTACAAGGTTACTGGTTGGCTCCCAGTACTTCTTACATAATTACAAGGTTACTGGTTGGCTCCCAGTACTTCTTACATAATTACAAGGTTACTGGTTGGCTCCCAGTACTCCTTACATAAATACAAGGTTACTGGTTGTCTTCAGTACTCATTACAAAATTACTTGTTGGCTCCCCAGTACTCATTACATAATTACAAGGTTACTGGTTGGCTCCCCAGTACTTATTACATAATGACAAGGTCAGATCATGTCTTTGTAACATGTCTCTTGTTATGATTGATGTGACTATAATACTGTATTGTGTACCTCCCTTGCAACCTCCCTCTTTCCCTCTCACTGTATCGTCTCTGGCTAATACTGCTGTACCTCTTGTTCCTGCTGACACTACCCAGCGCCCGCCCAGACCCTCCACCCTCCCGCCCGCCACCACCACAACTACCGCCACCCCGGGGGTCATAAGGATCAATATGATTTACGACGGAATAAATGGCCAACAATTACAGGTGTGCGGGTGGAAGGTGGCAAGTGTGTGTGTGTGTGTGTGTGTGTGTGTGTGTGTGTGTGTGTGTGTGTGTGTGTGTGTGTGTGTGTGTGTGTGTGTGTGTTTTTTTGTTTGTGTGTGTGTGTGTTTGCGTGTATGTGTGTGTGTGTGTGTGTGTTTGTGGTTGCAGGGGTCGAGTCTCAGCTCCTGGCCCCTCTGTTCTGGTTGCTACTGGATTCACTTTTATCTACGCGAGCTTTATCATGCCTATTCTTAAAGCTATGCATGAATCCCGCCTCTATTCCGCTATGTAGTTCGTTTCACCTCCTGACCACCTAAAGAACTATTTTCTGACATCTCATCTGTTTTTAGCTTCCAGCTGTACACTCGTATACCAGAGACCCGCCTGTCAAACTCGCCCTGCCCACGCTGTCAATTCCTCTAAGTATTTTGTATGCCGTAATTATGTCACCCTTGGTTCTTCTCTTCTGTTTTCTAGTGTTGCCAGATTTAGCTCCTATAACTTCTCCTGACAGCTCCTGCCCACCTGACGTAATGCTTGGAACAGTGCTCATAAAGAGCTCCTTCTCTTTCAGGGTGGTTTGTAGCCTTTGTCCGCCGAACCTGTACAATATTTCCGATCTTCTTTCCCTTTCTACGATTTTCATAACTTTGCATTTGCTGGGGTTAGAGTCTAATTCTAATAGGCACTTGTCATACCAGATCCATTTGTAGTTTTTCTTACACTGGCCTTTTAAAATATTGGGACTACGTTCACTGTTTTCCAGACTTCAGGCTGCTGACTTGTCTCAGTAGACTTGAAGATCTTGACAGTGGTTCACACAGTTCTGCTCCCTCTCTCAGAACCCACAGAGAGATGTGTGTGTGTGTGTGTGTGTGTGTGTATGTGTGTTTGCGAGAGAGAGAGAGAGAGAGAGAGAGCTGCAGCAGACAGCGGGGCTCTGGGGAGAGGAACAGCAGCAACAGACAACAGGCTCGGAGGAGAAAAAGCAGATAATAGACTCGGAAAAGAAGCAGCAGCAGACAACGGGGTTTGGGGAGAACATCAGCAGACAACGGGGCTCGGGGAGAGTAGCAGCAGCAGACAACGGGGCTCGGGGAGAGCAGCAGCAGACAACGGGACTTGGGGAGAACATCAACAGACAACGGGGCTCAGGTAGAATAGCATCAGCAGACAATGGGGCTCGGGAAGAGCAGCATCAGCAGACAACGGGCCTCGGGAAGAGCAGCATCAGCAGACAATGGGGCTCGGGAAGAGCAGCATCAGCAGACAACGGGGCTCGGAAAGAGCAGCAGCAGCAGACAACGGGCCTCGGGAAGAGCAGCATCAGCAGACAATGGGGCTCGGGAAGAGCAGCATCAGCAGACAACGGGGCTCGGGAAGAGCAGCAGCAGCAGACAATGGGCCTCGGGAAGAGCAGGATCAGCAGACAGCGGGGCTCGGGAAGAGCAGCATCAGCAGACAACGGGGCTCGGGAAGAGCAGCAGCAGCAGACAACAGAGCTCGGGAAGAGCAGCAGCAGCAGACAACGGGCCTCGGGAAGAGCAGCAGCAGCAGACAACGGGGCTCGGGAAGAGCAGCAGCAGCAGACAACGGGGCTCGGGAAGAGCAGCATCAGCAGACAACGGGGCTCGGGAAGAGCAGCAGCAGCAGACAACGGGGCTCGGAAAGAGCAGCAGACAACGGGCCTCGGGAAGAGCAGCAGCAGCAGACAACGGGGCTCGGGAAGAGCAGCAGCAGCAGACAACGGGGCTCGGGAAGAGCAGCAGCAGCAGACAACGGGGCTCGGGAAGAGCAGCAGCAGCAGACAACGGGGCTCGGGAAGAGCAGCATCAGCAGACAACGGGGCTCGGGAAGAGCAGCATCAGCAGACAACGGGGCTTGGAAAGAGCAGCAGCAGCAGACAACGGGCCTCGGGAAGAGCAGCATCAGCAGACAACGGGGCTCGGGAAGAGCAGCATCAGCAGACAACGGGGCTTGGAAAGAGCAGCAGCAGCAGACAATGGGCCTCGGGAAGAGCAGCATCAGCAGACAACGGGGCTCGGGAAGAGCAGCATCAGCAGACAACGGGGCTCGGGAAGAGCAGCATCAGCAGACAATGGGCCTCGAGAAGAGCAGGATCAGCAGACAACGGGGCTCGGGAAGAGCAGCATCAGCAGACAACGGGGCTCGGGAAGAGCAGCAGCAGCAGACAACGGGCCTCGGGAAGAGCAGCATCAGCAGACAACGGGGCTCGGGAAGAGCAGCATCAGCAGACAACGGGGCTCGGGAAGAGCAGCAGCAGCAGACAACGGGCCTCGGGAAGAGCAGCAGCAGCAGACAACGGGCCTCGGGAAGAGCAGCAGCAGCAGACAACGGGGCTCGGGAAGAGCAGCAGCAGCAGCAGACAACGGGCCTCGGAAAGAGCAGCATCAGCAGACAGCGGGGCTCGGGAAGAGCAGCATCAGCAGACAACGGGGCTCGGGAAGAGCAGCATCAGCAGACAACGGGCCTCGGGAAGAGCAGCAGCAGCAGACAACGGGCCTCGGAAAGAGCAGCAGCAGCAGACAACGGGCCTCGGGAAGAGCAGCAGCAGCAGACAACGGGGCTCGGGAAGAGCAGCATCAGCAGACAACGGGCCTCGGAAAGAGCAGCATCAGCAGACAACGGGGCTCGGGAAGAGCAGCAGCAGCAGACAACGGGGCTCGGGAAGAGCAGCATCAGCAGACAACGAGCCTCGGAAAGAGCAGCATCAGCAGACAACGGGGCTCTGGAAGAGCAGCAGCAGCAGACAACGGGGCTCGGGAAGAGCAGCAGCAGCAGACAACGGGCCTCGGGAAGAGCAGCATCAGCAGACAACGGGGCTCGGGAAGAGCAGCAGCAGCAGACAATGGGGCTCGGGAAGAGCAGCAGCAGCAGACAACGGGGCTCGGGAAGAGCAGCAGCAGCAGACAACGGGCCTCGGGAAGAGCAGCATCAGCAGACAACGGGGCTCGGGAAGAGCAGCAACAGCAGACAACGGGGCTCGGGAAGAGCAGCAGCAGCAGCAGCAGACAAGTACACAACGAGGACGCTGTGTCGCGTGCCGGGAATTACATAAAATGTTTATTGTTGGTTTTGTACCACATGTGGGTTGCCGCCTCATGATGGTGTTGCTGGTGTGGTGGTGTTGATGGTGTGGTGGTGTTGGTAGTGGTGGTGCTGTGGTGATGATTTTGTTGGTATGGTGTTGGGAGGGGTGGTGGCGTTAGTAAGTTTATTCAGGTATACACAAATACAGTTACATAGATTATCATACATAGCAGCATATGTGTACAGAACCTAGAATAACCCAAAAGATTCAGTGACTTATTTCCATTGTTGGTAGTGATGTTGGTGGTGTGGTGGTATTGGTAGTGGTGGTGTGGTGGTGTTGATAGTGCTGATGTTTGGTGTGTTGGTAGTGATAGTGTTGCTGGTATGGTGTTGGTAGTGATGTTGCTGGTGTGGTGGTGTTGGTAGTGGTAGTGTTGCTGGTTTGGTGGTGTTGGTAGTGGTGGTGCTGTGATGGTTTTGCTGGTATGGTGTTGGTAGGGATGATGCTGTGGTGATGGGTTTGCTAGCGTGATGTTGGTAGTGGTGGTGGTATTCGTAGTGATGGTGTAGCGGTGTTGGTAGTGGTATTACTGGTGTGGTGGTGTTGGTAGTAGTGGTTGTGGTGGTGGTTGAGAGTGTGGCGGCCGCCAGACAGGAAAGGCAGGACATGGTTTACGTAAGTGTGGTTGTAGCGTGTAAACACAGCTGCCTTCATACTAAGTGGCCACAATTTTGCACAAGATGGACCATCCTGGAGGTACTCCTCTCTCAGGTTAATACCTTGTCGCGCCGCCTCATATTTACCTCCACATGCACCCTCTTATTTACCAAGAACACAAGGTTCACTTATTTCAAAAAACAAAGCAAAAAAAAACGATTACTTGAATTCTTGTTGCAAAACCTGGAATTATCCAGAATTCAGATATTCCCTAAACCAGTGGTTCTCAACGTGTGGGTCCCGGACCCCTGGGCAGCCTCATAGCAAGTATTGTTCCTCTAACTAGCGTTTAATTTTCTCTGTTATTCATCAGTGTCTTTCGCCGCCAAAACTGTGGGGGTCCACGAAATTTGTTATGGTTTAAAAGGGATCCTGGTACTCCAAAAGTCACGAATCACTGCCTTAAACTATATAAATACTCTTCCCGGCGTCCATCCACATGGTGTGTATTATATTATCATCATGAGCGCTGAAACCTGTAAGGGTTAAAAAGCACTTGGCTTGATTAGGAAAAGGGACCCCAGTGAAAATGAGTCATTTTGAATTTTTTTAGTTATCCTAGGCAATTTACACAATGTATGATAATTGTACTTAAGTGTACCTGTACCTAAATAAAATTATTTACTTACTAAGGAAGCTCTAATTTATTGGCTCAAAAATCTTTTCCCAAAATCTATTTTTTTTTTTTTTTGGTAGTGACCGTGTCTGTGGCGCTATAAGATCTCATTCATCTTTTTTCCTCTCTCTTGTGTCCCCCAGTAACCATGCATAGATTTCAGGTTTGCGAGGCACGGCTTCCTTTACTTAAGTCATGGTGGTTGTTAGGTAAGACACACATGCAACAGTTAATCTTTATTTCGAAATAAAGATACCTAACTGTTGCATATGTGTCTTACCTAACAACCTGTCTGTATTTTATACCATTTCAATGTTCAAGTCATGGTGGTGCTCAGTGAAGAGCTGCTCGTTCTCCATATGTGTTCCACCGGTCGTTTTCTTATTGTCTTTTCCTTTACTTCCCATAGTAAGCTTGCCAGGGTCACTGGTCGGCCTTCCAGCAGCATCAAGGTAGCCCCTCCCTGAGGGGACTGGTCGGCCTTCCAGCAGCATCAAGGTAGCCCCTCCCTGAGGGGACTGGTAAGACAATGAACCGAATTGATCACTGATATCCCTCCTTTGATGGAGGTTCCTTGATGGTATTGAAAAACTCGTGATCCAAAGAACTGGAGTTATGTTCTTCTTGAATCAACTCTAATTACCTCCATTTCTAGGTGCTGCATGACCCCTACTGGCTTACTGCTTCCCTATAATAATAATAATAATAATAATAATAATAATAATAATAATAATAATGGCGATAATATGAAGAAGTTAAGATAATTACAACCTTAACTAGTTAACACAAACTGCGTATTTAAACGTAAGTGGCTCAAGGTGATAGAACAGTTTTTTACAATGTGGCTGGTGATTGGATGTGGTTGAGTAGTAGGAGTGCAGCTACTGGCTGGAGGTGATATGTAGGCGGCTCTCACACCATCACACACACCAATCAGCAGCACACATGCAAACACCACATCTGTGTAGCACTTATCTCAACTACCTGATTGTTATCTTGATAATATAATTACACGTGCATCGGCAGCCTGGCTGCTGCAACGACAGTCAGTCTGTCACAACTCACCACACTCGACCTGTCACAACAACTTACTACAGTCAGCCTGTCACGGCACCTGACAAAAGTCAGCCTGCCATTATAACTCACAACAGTCAGTCTGCCATTAGAGCTTACAACAGTCAGCCTGCTACAACAAGCCAGGCTGCAGTCACAACACACAGAGTAACGTGAGCTGGGTTAGTTTTCTGAATTTCTGTGTTTGTGTGTATTTTGTGTGATAGTGTGCGTACGTATGTTTGTTTGTATTTTATGCGTTTGTGTGTATTATGTATGTAATAGTGTGTGTACGTATGTTTGCGTGTAACTGTTTTTATATGTTTGTGTGTATGCATATATCTGTGCGTATGTATGTGTATGTGTTCGTATGTGTGGATGTTTGTGTTCGTATGTGTGGATGTTTGTGTTCGTATGTGTGGATGTTTGTGTTCGTATGTATGGATGTTTGTGTTCGTATGTGTGGATGTTTGTGTTCGTATGTGTGGATGTTTGTGTTCGTATGTGTGGATGTTTGTGTTCGTATGTGTGGATGTTTTCGTATGTATGGATGTTTGTGTTCGTATGTATGGATGTTTGTGTTCGTATGTGTGGATGTTTGTGTGTACCCATATTTTATTATAATTATCATACTTGATTATTATATAATGAGATTAAACTTTACAAAGAAGACTGTAGGAAGGATAAATGCGAGAGCACTGGAGAAAGGTGCCACGTGAGTCAAGAAGAGCAGGAAAGACAAAGACAAACAAGGTCGTCAGCTACAGTCAACACGACTCAGACATGGAGGGGCATAATAAAGTTTCCAGACACGGGACCAAGGCTCAGCATTGTCTTTTGAGGACAGTGACAATACTGTCTTGAGTTTTGTGAGTTGTAGCCAGGAGGACACTTCTCAGAAACAGACTCTCTCTCTCTCTCTCTCTCTCTCTCTCTCTCTCTCTCTCTCTCTCTCTCTCTCTCTCTCTCTCTTTTACACAGGGTTTGACAAGGTTAGGTTAAGGATCCCTAGCTTTATTGACAAGCTATTTACAGGTTAAGGATTCCTAACTTTATTGACAAGCTCTCTCTCTCTCTCTCTCTCTCTCTCTCTCTCTCTCTCTCTCTCTCTCTCTCTCTCTCTCTCTCTCTCTCTCACACACACACACACACACACACACACACACACACACACACACACACACACACACACACACACACAGTCTTCTGGGATAACAGAGGTATCCACTCTCCATTCACCGGGTCAGGACGTGATCCTTTCAGTCGGGTGACATACTTCTAGTTCTCATGCAAAGTGTAATGGTGTGACCTGTGGGTAGTTTGATTTGTGAGCGGTGTGACCTGTGGGAGGTGTGACCTGTGGTTGGTGTGACCGGTGGGTGGTGTGACCCGTTTTGTAGTGTAACTTGTGGAAATATACCTATGGGGTAGTGTGGCGTGTAGGTGGTGTGACCTGTGGGTAACGTAACCGGTGGGAGGTGTGAATTGTGGTTAGTATGACCTGTGGGTGCTGTAAGTCAGTGTATTCAGGAAGGAAAATCAAGTCTCGGAATATTTGACGCTGAGTCTCACTCCTCGTTGAACCTGCTGTCAGGATTGCACAGTAAGTCAACTGACTTGGACCAGTAAACCATGGCCCACCATAAGACCAGCATCATTAACATCTGTGTCAGTAGAAACCATCATCTATAACAGTGCACGCCAGTGGTTACAATCGTGCCAACGGCACCGATGAACGGGTTATCATATGACAAAGACTCATGTCAGGCGATTGTCCCTAATAAATGCAACAGCAGCATTTGATTACATTTAAGGCCTGTAGATATTTTCAAGTGAAAGCCTTTGGTCGTATAAATATTTACCAGGATCAAACCAGGATTTCTACACCAAGAGTACAAACAGGTGCTATTCAACTATTTAACTCGCATGTATGGTAGAGAGAGACAAATGCACTTACATGGAATCTTAATTAACGACGATTCGCCGACACTGGGTGCAGTTGTCAATAAAGAATTACATATAATCACATTTATGTCTGTCTTCGTGTCGGTGTCTCATGCCATTACTTAACTCATTTGTATAATTAACTTTTAAGCTAAGCCCTCTCGTTCTGCTTCTTTCCATGCCAGTCTGTATGTCTACCTTGTCTATACCCCTGAACATCTTTTATGTCGTAATCATATCTCCTCCTCTTCAGTAATAAATGGTTCAGCTTCCATAGTCAAGTCAGTTTTTTTCACCTCGAAAACAGTCTGATAATTAACATAGTTCCTTTTTCATGTCACTTTACGTGTGTGCTCCCTAAATTGTTCTCGCCAAATTCTTGGCGAGGACAAATGTCGCGATCTTCACCAAATTCTTAGTGAGGATCGGAACATTTCCCGACTCCGTCTCTGAAGATGCCTTGAACAAATCAAGACTACTGTAATAATAAGGCGCTACAAATAACTTGAGGAATAGTGTAGAAAACAATGCTCGCTTGTGGATGCGTGCGCATGTGTATACATTGCATTCATAAGTGTGTTAATGCGTTGCATGCGTATGCATACATATTATATCCTCGTGTGTGTACACGCTCAGACGGCGTTGTTATCCATGGTTAAGTTGAATGGGCTTGAAAATAAGCAGTTCAAGCTAATACAACAATAGTTGTTTCGCGACTCTGCCGTATATGAAGAATCAGAAGCTGCGTAATTCGATGACGTCAGAAAGTTTGTGAAAGATCAAGCGGAGCGATGTCAACCACAGGACTATTATCTGGAGCTACTGGAGATGACAATACTCACTTCTGGAGGATAGCACAGTACTCACTGGATGGTAAAAGGTATCTCCTCGTTCTAAGTTTGGATGTTCAGAGCTTAGTTCAAGTTGTCGGAACGGCAAGAAACTAGACTGTGGACCATCTAAGATTTTGTTGCAAAACTTTACTTCAAGACTTGGTTCTTAATACCTTCTCCGCACCTGACTACACCACACCACATGAAAAAAAATTTGGCTTAAGAAAACGCGAACATTTCTCAGTCGTCTGTCGTACTTCAGGGAAAAGCTGACGACTCGGTGCCAACTGGAAAGAAAGAAATGATCAAAAGGATGAATAAGAACATGGACGAATATCACGAACCCCGTAGGAGAATAGTGGTCGACATGAACACCATCAAGGAAGGGACTGTCTCCTCCGATTTTAGTGATCATTCTTTGGCAACTTTGGTTTATATCAAGAGCTTTCCTCCGAAGAATTCAGCCTGGCTCTCTGAACCTTCATTCCTGGCGAATCAAGAAGCCATGAACTAGCCAAAGGTGGTAAACAACCGAGTGGAGAGAAGCGTGCCACTGATAAAACAATACATAAGTAATACTTTTATCACTACAAATGAACTACAGAAAAAGTTCCCCCTCCAAGTGGTCAGTGATCACCATGCTTCCCTCCCTCATCCCAACACCACCATTACTATTCCTATTCAAAATAGTCAGCGATGAGGATTCGTTAAAAATTTAAAGCGCAATTTTTTTCTTACCTATGTAAATGACTCATAATCGAGCCTTTTTTTTTCTTGGAACAAACGTGCATGGTAAATAATAAATGTAATCGGATTAACAATTTTCCTCCTAAGCGTTTCTTTCCAACATGGAACATATATATGGGGTCCCCCATATAAAAATCTACAGAGGAAAAGTAAAGACCACAACAGAATATATATAGTGAGAGAGATATGTCTCAGTGTATATACAATGCGAGTTTATTTTAATTCTTATTTTAGGGATTAAAGCATTCTTGACTGGTGGTGAAATGGTTACGTGCATCCTTAATGACCCTCGAGTAACTGATAGGCATTAAACCTCATTAACGAACCACTGAATTGTTTGCCATCCTAATGACGCTGAAACTAACTTATGACAGTGACCTTGACTCTATGATTATTACTGATTCTATGCCATTACTGTGACATTTTGACTCAAATAATGACAAACAACATGCTCATAGAAAAAGCCAGATACAGTTAGTAAAAAATCCGAGAAAAATAATTATTGTACAGTTGTTATGGATTGTATCACACATTGTATTATTTCTTCATGATAAAATTAATAATTTACCCAAAAAGATATACTGAATGAAAATATGGAATATAACTGTAGTGTAACTGTGTCAAAAGTTAGGAATACTATTAGGAGAGAAGTAAATAATGAAACAACGTAACAGAAATGCAGTTGGAAGCCTGAGTAGATTTATACCCCACTATGATAATATAAGCGTAGATGAGTACCTTTATGGAGCAACTTACAATGTGAACAGACTGATGCTGTAGTTGCCAGGCTTACGCTTGGTTACAAGTGCTTTTGTCAGTTTGGTAGACACACACATGATCAATCCAAGTGTAATGTGGTCAGCCCTATGGTCTATCTTGAACACTATGTGCTTATTGTCCTCTTATTGAGGAATACAGAGATAACAGTATAATAACCTATATATCAAGATATCTTACTGACGAAAATAAGATACCAGACTTGGTACACAAATTTCCTATATTTGCTTGCAACAGATAAATTAACTGTAAATATAATTCCAGATGTACTCTTGTAAACTCTTTTGTGTATCCATATGCTATTGCGACACCGTCCACAGGGTGGATATGGGATTCACAATAAACTTGCACCTTCGGCGGCAAAATCGGTCTAATCAGCAACGCCCCCTAGACTATGTAAATGTTACTTGTGTGCATGTGTCATCGTTACACGTGTGTGTGTACACGTTACATGTACGTAGAAGATTAATGTTCACTGCCATTAAAATAATATGAATCTAAATATTAAAAAGATTATTATTATTATTTTATATGAGATCTTAATTTCTTGCGGGAGTAAGTCATTTCTTAATTAGCGAGTACTGGGTGTGGTTAATGGGAAGATTTGTTAGTGGGTTTACAGGTCTGCCAGACCAGTTTTTTGGGGCTTCTCGGTCTCTCTTATTGTGGCACACTTCAAACAGCCGCTGAGGCTTGCTTCTTCCTCCTGTAACAACCATTTATTCTCTAGAGGATGTATGACCCCTAGGGGTTTGGAGCTTCCCAATAATAATAAAAATAAGGAAGTTTAAAGAAACTCAAGCAACGTTATAAGTATTTACAAGTAAGACACACTCAGGAGAGAAAACTTTACAAGACGTATCTTAACTGGGTCACTAATTCTGCACTTCACCTCTACACTAAAACCATGAGTACTTTAATAATTTAATTAGGGAATAAAGTAAACTATCAGTGTATATATGTACACTGAGACATACACATAGTGTAAATATACAGAGATATGAACCCTTTATTCTATATACTCAGATAACTATATATATATATATATATATATATATATATATATATATATATATATATATGTATATATATATATATATATATATGTAGGGAGGTAAATCAGGTTTTGTGTGAGAAGGGCTTGGACTTCCAGCAAGCATGCGTGAGCGTGTCAGGAGCGAATGGAGGCAAATGGTTTTTAGGACTCGAAGTGCTGTTAGAGTATAAGCAAGGTAACATTTATGAAAGGGTTCAGGGAAACCGGCAGGTAGGGCTTACGTCCTGGAGATGGGAAGTACAGTGTCTGCAGTCTGAAGGAGGGGTGTTAATGTTGCAGTTTTATAACTAGTGTAAGCGCGCCTCTGGCAAGACAGTGATGGAGTGAATGATGGTGAAAGTTTTTCTTTTTCGGGCAACCTTGCCTTGGTGGGAGAAGACCGATGTGTTAATTATATATATATATATATATATATATATATATATATATATATATATATATATATATATATATATATATATATATTTCAACAAGTCGGCCGTCTCCCACCGAGGCAGGGTGACCCAAAAAGAAAGAAAATCCTCAAAAAGAAAATACTTTCATCATTCAACACTTTCACCTCACTCACACATAATCACTGTTTTTGCAGAGGTGTCCAGAATACAATAGTTTAGAAGTATATACGTATAAAAATACACAATATATCCCTCCAAACTGCCAATATCCCAAACCCCTCCTTTAGAGTGCAGGCATTGTACTTCCCATTTCCAGTACTCAAGTCCGGTTATATAAAATAACCGGTTTCCCTGAATCCCTTCACTAAATATTACCCGGCTCACACTCCAACAGCTCGTCAGGTCCCAAATACCATTCGTCTGCATTCACTCCTATCTAACACGCTCATGCACGCCTGCTGGAAGTTCAAGCCCCTCGCCCACAAAACCTCCCTTACCCCTTCCTTCCAACCTTTTCGAGGACGACCTCTACCCCGCCTTTCTTACCCTACAGATTTATACACTCTCCATGTCATTCTACTTTGATCCATTCTCTCTAAATGACCAAACCACCTCAACAAACCCTCTTCAGCCCTCTGACTAATACTTTTATTAACTCCACACCTTCTAATTTCCACGCTCCAAATTTTCTGCATAATATTTACACCACACATTGCCCTTAGACAGGACATCTCCACTGCCTCCAACCGCCTCCTTGCTGCAGCATTTACAACCCAAGCTTCACACCCATATAAGAGTGTTGGTACTACTATACTTTCATAAATTCGCCTCTTTGCCTCCATAGATAACATTTTTTGCCTCCACATATACCTCAACACACCACTCACCTTTTTTTAAATTATCAATTCTATGATTAACCTCATTCTTCATAAATCCATCTGACACTTTAACTCCCAAATATCTGAAAACATTCACTTCTTCCATACTCCTCCTCCCCAGTTTGATATCCAATTTTTCTTTATCTAAATCATTTGATACCCTCATCACCTTACTCTTTTCCATGTTCACTTTCAACTTTCTACCTTTACACACACTCCCAAATTCGTCCACTAACCTTTGCAATTTTTCTTTAGAATCTCCCATAAGCACAGTATCATCAGCAAAAAGTAACTGTGTCACTTCCCATTTTGTATTTAATTCCCCATAATTTAATCCCACCTCTCTCCCGAACACCCTAGCATTTACTTCTTTTACAACCCCATCTATAAATATATTAAACAACCATGGTGACATTACACATCCCTGTCTAAGACCTACTTTTACAGGGAAGTCTCCCTCTCTTCTACACACCCTAACCTGAGCCTCACTATCCTCATAAAAACTCTTTACAGCATTTAGTAACTTACCACCTATTCCATATACTTGCAACATCTGCCACATTGCTCTCCTATCCGCTCTATCATATGCCTTTTCTAAATCCATAAATGCAATAAAAACTTCCCTGCCTTTATCTAAATACTGTTCACATATATGCTTCAATGTAAACACCTGATATACGCATCCCCTACCCACTCTAAAACCTCCTTGCTCATCGGCAATTCTACATTCTGTCTTTCCTCTAATTCTTTCAATAATAACCCTACCGTACACTTTTTCTGGTATACTCAGTAAACCTATTCCTCTATAATTTTTACAATCTTTTTCGTCCCCCTTCCCTTTATATAAAGGGACTATACATGCTCTCTGCCAATCCCTAGGTACCTTCCCCTCTTTCATACATTTATTAAACAAAAATACCAACCACTCGAACACTATGTCATCCCCTGCTTTTAACATTTGTCATGATCCCGTCAGTTCCAGCTGCTTTACCCCCTTTCATTCTACGTAATGCCTCACGTACCTCCCCCACACTCACATCCTGCTCTTCTTCACCCCTAAAAGATGGTATACCTCCCTGGCCAGTGCATGAAATTACCGCCTCCCTTTCTTCGTCGACATTTAAAAGTTCCTCAAAATATTCTCCCCATCTACCCAATACCTCCATCTCCCCATCTACTAACTCCCCTACTCTGTTTTTAACGGACAAATCCATACTTTCCCTAGGCTTTCTTAACTTGTTTAACTCACTCCAAATTTTTTTCTTATTTTCATTAAAATTTCTTGACAGTACCTCTCCCACTCAATCATCCGCTCTCCTTTTGCACTCTCTCACCACTCTCTTCACCTTTCTTTTACTCTCTGTATACTCTACTCTTCTTGTAACACTTCTGCTTTGTTAATACCTCTCATAAGCTACCTTTTTCTCTTTTATCACACCCTTTACTTCATCATTCCACCAATCACTTCTCTTTCCTCCTGCACCCACCCTCCTATAACCACAAACTTCTGCCCCACATTCTAATACTGCATTTTTAAAACTATTCCAACCCTCTTCAACCCCCCCACTACTCATCTTTGCACTAGCCCACCTTTCTGTCAATAGTTGCTTATATTTCACCCGAACTTCCTCCTCCCTCAGTTTATACACTTTCACCTCCCTCTTACTTGTTGTTGCCATTTTCCTCTTATCCCATCTACCTCTTACTCTAACTGTAGCTACAACTAGATAATGATCCGATATATCAGTTGCCCCTCTATTAACGTGTACATCCTGGAGCCTACCCATCAACCTTTTATCCACAAATACATAATCTAACAAACTACTTTCATTACGTGCTATATCATACCTTGTATATTTATATATCCATTTTTCATAAAATATGTATTACTTATTATCAAACCTATAATATATATATATATATATATATATATATATATATATATATATATATATATATATATATATATATATATATATATATATATATATATATATGGTTGTGTGTGTGTGTTGTATAGTCTTTCGCTTAATAAAAGGATCTAAGTATGTGTGCAGTCATAATGTTAAAGATGTTTATGTGCAGGTGTCTGGGCTGGACGGGCTTGAGCAACAAGTGAGCAAGCTTGCTGAGTTGTCGACAAGCAATAAATCGATAAAGTTGTGTGAGGGAAGCCAAGAAGAGAGGGCGGCAGAATGTGTGAATGAGCGACCACAAGAGTTAGCGTTAAACAAAATATGTATACATAATTTTTTTTTTTTAATGTAGCAGCCATCTCCCACCGAGGCATTTATATAGAAATTACTAGCCCCTTGCTTCCGGCATTTTAGTCACCTTTTACGACACGCATGGCTTACGAAGGAAGGATTCTTTTCCTTTTCCCCATGTATATATATATATATATATATATATATATATATATATATATATATATATATATATATATATATATATATATATATATATATATATATATATATATATGGTATATTTATTATTAGTAGTAGTAGTAGTATTCGTGGTGCATTATTACGTTTAACTGAAAATTAGATTATGTAAGGTTAAAAATTACTAATATAAAGCTGGGCCATACAGCGACGGGGGAATGGGAAGTAACTAGGTTTGATACGAGGAATGTTTAGCTACAATTCCTTGGATCAAAAGCCCTTCACCACCATTAAGTTAAACTCCTTCCAACCCCTTTCCCCTGTCCAACCCCCCGGGGTGAAGAGTGCCATAATAGAAAGTGTGTAGAGGTGGTCATCGTGTGATCATGGTTCTCGTTACCTGGTTACAGTCTTTAACTACAATCACCTGTTAATTTCTTCAACACTTAGATCAGAGCAAGACAATGTTTGGTTCACGTTGTGGATACTCTGGCTTCGTAGCATGTGTCTTGTACATGAATGGTACACATTGCCGACAATATGAGGAATTTAACACATATACAACATCAGCGTATCTTTATTTGTAGACGTTTCACCAACCAGTGGCTTTATCAGTACAATACAAGGACATAATATAAACACCATAGAACTATTTACATAAGATGAAGTAATCAGTTCCTCAGTCTTGGAGTTGGTGAAGAGCACCAACTCCAGTATTCGTGGTTCGACCTCTGGTACGGGTGGAAACATTGGGCGTGTTTCCTCACACCTGCTGTTCCTGTTCATCTAGCATCAAGTAGGTGCCTGGGTGTTAGCCAACTGGTGTGGGTCGCATCCCGGGGGTATACCTCAGATAGGACTGATCTTTGAAATGAGCTGAGGTAGGATAACAGCTCTTAGCCTGTAAAATTGATTTGTGTTAATAAAAATACTGATAGAGTCCAGGCCTGCGCCAAGAGTAATATTTACACGTTTATTTTTGAGTTTTGCCTAGTTTTCCTGTCAACTCATTACCAGATGTATCACGACGCGTTTTTTTAACTTGCTTATTTGTAGTTATATTGCGGTTTTTTTATAGGTTTATGTAACCAAACGTAAAGTAACATAACGTAGCCTGACCTAACCCATTCTAACGTAAATTAACGTAAAATAAAGAAAACATTATTTGGAAAATAATAGAGAAGGTTTAAGAATGTATTGTGGAGGAAAACGTCAAAAATGAGCATTTTAATATTAGAATGTGTTAACATTCTTTTTTACCAGCGCTTCTCTCTACATGGCATCAGTGAACGTGATCATATGACAGACCAGTGTCAGGCGGGTTTTTCCCAGACCAGTGTAACATCAACAACTAAAGCTGTCTCATGTGATGCGTGTAGTCAACAAACAACAACACATTTCAAATGATCTTGTCTGCACACCGGAGATCCTCCACATTTCCACATCACTGACTACTGTTGGGAGTCGGGGAAGTGACGACACATCCTGATTTTAACGCTAGTAACACCAGTCTTGGACTCTACTGTAGTCTAATTTTACCAGGTCGAGACTGTTACGTCTGTATCCTCTGGGTAATGAGCCTATTCAAACTACTTTATTATCAAATCATCAAGAAACAAGAATCCACGCTTCTGGCCAGTGTTACAACATTCGGCTCACAATCGAAAGGACCCAGCTTCAATCCCGAGCAACGCCAAACGAATGGGCAGATCTATTTACACCCGCCCTTTGTTCACCTAGTGGTAACTATCTACCTGGGTATTAAACGATGTTTCGGTCCTTCCTGGACTATCAAATCACTCGGGACTTGACAATAGTCTAGAACGGACCGAAGCATTATCTACTTTACATTTCTAGTTTACGGATTTGTCGTTATTGCACCCATCAGGGATCCCTAAATTCGTAGGCGTTAGACAGCGCCAGGGAAATAGGAGACGGTCAGATTCAAATCAGTTCTTTGGATCAAGAGCCCTTCATCAAAATCAAGGCACCTCTCTTGAAGGGTCTGGGTTGTGAACTGTTGCAGCCACGGTATTGTGGGTTATTTGTGAATTGTTTCATTATTATAATCATGGGGGAGTGCTGAACCTGTTGGATTGTACAGCACACGTGTGGGGGGAATGGAAGGTATTCAGGCTCAATTCAGGAAACTGGAGCACAGATCCAATTCCCTAGATCAAGAGCCCCTCACCAGCATCAAGGAACCTCCCTTGAGAGGTGTGAATTGTTGCAGCCACGGTATTATGAGTTATTTGTGAATTGTGGGTTAGCCGTAAATATTTCCTGCCATGATATTGTGAGTAACTCTTGAAAATAGGATGAGAGGTGAAGCAGTGGGTGAGCACAAGCCACCCTCAACAGTTGTCTGGAACAAGAGAGCAGCAGAGAGCGCCGCCACCACACACTATAACACATTACGTATATATCTGGAGACTCCAAGTCCTCCCCTAGCCACTGAGGGGAGAAATTAAATAATGGGATCAACGGGGCGCAGAAAATACCCTTATCCCTCTTTCTCTCCTCTCTCCATACATTACTTTATTTATTTCCATCTAGGGAAGTGCCATGGTGCTGAAGAGCTTGTGATCCAAGGAATTGGAGCCACCCTTCCTCGGATCGAACCTGATTTCCTCCCATTCTCCAGGCAGTGTATAATCCTTATACTATTTATATTTGTGAATATATTTATACTATATATTACAGAACAAACTATTATATTTGGACAGCGTTTCGCTCTGTATAGCGCTTTATGTTCTACACAGAGGGAAACGTTGTCTCAATAAAAGCCAGTTATCCACTATTGTTGGCAGGACGTTATTTAGATCCAGTACTTAATATATTCTCACAACTAAAAACTAATGAGAGAAAGTGAGAAATCTTGATGAAATTGTCTTGTGAGAAGTAAGGGGAAAAATAATATGGCAAGAAAGTAGAAGCGCGAACTGAGAGGAAAATTGTGTGACGGGTGTGAGCAGCGAGGGGAAGCTGGTGTCACAGGCTCAACACGGGGACGAGACAGAGACAATGACAGAGAAACTGCAGTCTTCTGGGAGACACAGAATACTGACAAGGTGGGGGACAGCACTGGTGTTCAGTGATTTGATGTTGGTGCTTTTTGGAGTTGCAGTTTTTTTTGGTTGTTAGAATGGGTGTTGTGATTGTTATTGATTGTTGTTGTTCGTGTTGTTACAGTCGTCAGAGTAAAAATCATCTGACGCGGGTCTTTGTTATATGATGGCCCGTTGAGTGGCATCATTGTGACTATGGTAGGGGCGCGGCACCAAGCACCAGCTCGGGTGCACTGCTGCACCAGACATGGGGAAGGAGTGCACCAGCTCGGGTGCACTGCTGCACCAGACATGGGGAAGGAGTGCACCAGCTCGGGTGCACTGCTGCACCAGACATGGGGAAGGAGTGCACCAGCTCGGGTGCACTGCTACACCAGACATGGGGAAGGAGTGTACCAGCTCGGGTGCACTGCTGCACCAGACATGGGGAAGGAGTGCACCAGCTCGGGTGCACTGCTGCACCAGACATGGGGAAGGAGTGCACCAGCTCGGGTGCACTGCTGCACCAGACATGGGGAAGGAGTGCACCAGCTCGGGTGCACTGCTACACCAGACATGGGGAAGGAGTGCACCAGCTCGGGTGCACTGCTACACCAGACATGGGGAAGGAGTGCACCAGCTCGGGTGCACTGCTACACCAGACATGGGGAAGGAGTGCACCAGCTCGGGTGCACTGCTACACCAGACATGGGGAAGGAGTGCACCAGCTCGGGCGCACTGCTACACCAGACATGGGGAAGGAGTGCACCAGCTCGGGTGCACTGCTACACCAGACATGGGAAAGGAGTGCACCAGCTCGGGTGCACCGCTACACCAGACATGGAGAAGTTCACCAGCCCGGGTGCACTGCTACACCAGACATGGGGAAGGAGTGCACCAGCTCGGGCGCACTGCTACACCAGACATGGGGAAGGAGTGCACCAGCTCGGGTGCACTGCTACACCAGACATGGGAAAGGAGTGCACCAGCTCGGGTGCACCGCTACACCAGACATGGGGAAGGAGTGCACCAGCTCGGGTGCACTGCTACACCAGACATGGGGAAGGAGTGTACCAGCTCGGGTGCACTGCTGCACCAGACATGGGGAAGGAGTGCACCAGCTCGGGTGCACTGCTGCACCAGACATGGGGAAGGAGTGCACCAGCTCGGGTGCACTGCTGCACCAGACATGGGGAAGGAGTGCACCAGCTCGGGTGCACTGCTACACCAGACATGGGGAAGGAGTGCACCAGCTCGGGTGCACTGCTACACCAGACATGGGGAAGGAGTGCACCAGCTCGGGTGCACTGCTACACAAGACATGGGGAAGGAGTGCACCAGCTCGGGTGCACTGCTACACCAGACATGGGGAAGGAGTGCACCAGCTCGGGTGCACTGCTACACCAGACATGGAGAAGTTCACCAGCCCGGATGCACTGCTACACCAGACATGGGGAAGGAGTGCACCAGCTCGGGCGCACTGCTACACCAGACATGGGGAAGGAGTGCACCAGCTCGGGTGCACTGCTACACCAGACATGGGAAAGGAGTGCACCAGCTCGGGTGCACCGCTACACCAGACATGGGGAAGGAGTGCACCAGCTCGGGTGCACTGCTACACCAGACATGGGGAAGGAGTGCACCAGCTCGGGTGCACTGCTACACCAGACATGGGAAAGGAGTGCACCAGCTCGGGTGCACTGCTACACCAGACATGGGGAAGGAGTGCACCAGCTCGGGTGCACTGCTACACCAGACATGGGAAAGGAGTGCACCAGCTCGGGTGCACTGCTACACCAGACATGGGGAAGGAGTGCACCAGCTCGGGTGCACTGCTACACCAGACATGGAAAAGGAGTGCACCAGCTCGGGTGCACCGCTACACCAGACATGGGAAAGGAGTGCACCAGCTCGGGTGCACTGCTACACCAGACATGGGAAAGGAGTGCACCAGCTCGGGTGCACCGCTACACCAGACATGTGAAAGGAGTGCACCAGCTCGGGTGCACCGCTACACCAGACATGGGAAAGGAGTGCACCAGCTCGGGTGCACCGCTACACCAGACATGGGAAAGGAGTGCACCAGCTCGGGTGCACCGCTACACCAGACATGGGAAAGGAGTGCACCAGCTCGGGTGCACCGCTACACCAGACATGGGGAAGGAGTGCACCAGCTCGGGTGCACCGCTACACCAGACATGGGAAAGGAGTGCACCAGCTCGGGTGCACTGCTACACCAGACATGGGGAAGGAGTGCACCAGCTCGGGTGCACCGCTACACCAGACATGGGGAAGGAGTGCACCAGCTCGGGTGCACCGCTACACCAGACATGGGAAAGGAGTGCACCAGCTCGGGTGCACCGCTACACCAGACATGGGAAAGGAGTGCACCAGCTCGGGTGCACTGCTACACCAGACATGGGGAAGGAGTGCACCAGCTCGGGTGCACTGCTACACCAGACATGGGGAAGGAGTGCACCAGCTCGGGTGCACCGCTACACCAGACATGGGGAAGGAGTGCACCAGCTCGGGTGCACCGCTACACCAGACATGGGGAAGGAGTGCACCAGCTCGGGTGCACCGCTACACCAGACATGGGAAAGGAGTGCACCAGCCCGGGTGCACTGCTACACCAGACATGGGAAAGGAGTGCACCAGCTCGGGTGCACCGCTACACCAGACATGGGAAAGGAGTGCACCAGCTCGGGTGCACTGCTACACCAGACATGGGAAAGGAGTGCACCAGCTCGGGTGCACTGCTACACCAGACATGGGAAAGGAGTGCACCAGCTCGGGTGCACCGCTACACCAGACATGGGAAAGGAGTGCACCAGCTCGGGTGCACCGCTACACCAGACATGGGGAAGGAGTGCACCAGCTCGGGTGCACCGCTACACCAGACATGGGAAAGGAGTGCACCAGCTCGGGTGCACCGCTACACCAGACATGGGGAAGGAGTGCACCAGCTCGGGTGCACCGCTACACCAGACATGGGGAAGGAGTGCACCAGCTCGGGTGCACTGCTACACCAGACATGGGAAAGGAGTGCACCAGCTCGGGTGCACCGCTACACCAGACATGGGAAAGGAGTGCACCAGCTCGGGTGCACCGCTACACCAGACATGGGGAAGGAGTGCACCAGCTCGGGTGCACCGCTACACCAGACATGGGGAAGGAGTGCACCAGCTCGGGTGCACTGCTACACCAGACATGGGAAAGGAGTGCACCAGCTCGGGTGCACCGCTACACCAGACATGGGAAAGGAGTGCACCAGCTCGGGTGCACCGCTACACCAGACATGGGAAAGGAGTGCACCACCTCGGGTGCACCGCTACACCAGACATGGGGAAGGAGTGCACCAGCTCGGGTGCACCGCTACACCAGACATGGGGAAGGAGTGCACCAGCTCGGGTGCACCGCTACACCAGACATGGGGAAGGAGTGCACCAGCTCGGGTGCACCGCTACACCAGACATGGGAAAGGAGTGCACCAGCTCGGGTGCACCGCTACACCAGACATGGGGAAGGAGTGCACCAGCTCGGGTGCACCAAAACGTAAAATATTAATGATATAAGGCAAATGGTAAAAAAAAAAATTACACTCTATGGAGGATTTTATTTTCGACAGTTCTTCATATAATTCTGAAGAATAATTATAATCACATATTACAATGAGAAGCGTGACACATTATGTGTAGTTTCTTATAGATGTTCTCATAGCTAAGAAAATGAAAGATATTTACGAAACATTCTCAGATGGGTTTAATTATGTGGAATGAAGAACATTTCAAATGCCTTAAACGTTAATATGGTCATAAATGTGTCAGACCAAGATCTAAATGTTAAAACACTGATAACTTAACATCAGAACCAGAGCAAGTTGTGTTTGATCATCAGCTGTGTGTTGACAAGACTTTCACTTATTTCTTGTTGTGGCTGTGTGCAGGAACCACATACCTAGTCTTGATTGAGTTGTCATTTTTCTCTAAACAGTTCCGATTTTTTTCCATCTTATCATTCATATAAAATGTCGTATATGTATATGTATGACCTACAATCCAGACTTATTTTTTTCTGTTCATTTACTCTTACATTAGCAAGCAGGAACAGACAGAGCAAATATACACAGATAACCCGCACATAGAAGAGAGGAGCCTACGACGACGTTTCGGTCCGACTTGGACCATTTACAAAGTCACACAGTGTGACTTTCTAAATGGTCCAAGTCGAACCGAAACGTCGTCGTAAGCTCCTCTTTTATATGTGCGGGTTATTGGTGTATCGTTCCAGTCACGGTATTATGCCTTTTTTCTTTGTTGTTATTTAGAGCAAATGTGGTACAATCATCTTACCTGTCAGTCACTCGTGCCAGACATTACGGTACCCCCAGCAACCAACCTTTCATGAAAACTTATAGTTGTGAATATGATAGTAATGGAACTTATGGCAGACCACCACTGGCTTTCCGGTGGAATTCAGCGGTGTGTGTTCAAGGAGATTCATCCTCTCCTTATTACTTCCGCTATCACCCCTACCACACACCTAAGCTTCATCTCCCACCTCCCAGGCTCCTTAATGTCACCCATGTCTGTGGCTTATTATTATGAGTGAGGACCCCTCAAGGAAGGTTCCTTGATGTTGGTGAGGGGCTCTTGATTTAGGGAATTGGATCTGTGCTCCAGTTCCCCAAATTAAGCCTGAATGCCTTCCACATCCCCCCCCCAGGCGCTGTATAATCCTCCGGGTTTAGCGCTTCCCCCTTGATTGTAATAATAATATGAGTGAGGAGCCGCTAAACCCTTAAGGGTAATACGAGGTTATTAGATGATTCTAGGAAGGTGAGGTGTGCTGTAGCTCATTTAATCAAGATCTCCTCACTGGCATCAAGACTACCCCACCTTGAAAGGCCCTAACCTAAAAAATACTATATATAAAAAATCAAAATACCATTGCTGGAATAATGCATTAATAACGTATACTTAGAGAGGTAACGTTAATCCACGTTTCGGTCTGTCCTGGACCATCATCAGGTCACAGCTAAGGAAGAAAGGGGAGAGAAGCCAGCGGGTCGGTAATAGCAACAGCCTGGTTGAAGAAGCAATGAACTGAAAAGTCTGGCCCCAGGCTGGGCTGCAAGGGTAGAAAAAACTATGGAAACCTGTCACAGGTATACACCCTCTTAATACACGTCCCTAAGAGGCTTACAGAGGAACAAAGAAAAGGAAAGAGTAGCACTGCAGTAGGCCTAATGGCCTATGCTAGGAGGGGAAAAAGTTGTAAATATATCAAAAAGCAGAATCAGTTGTTGTCTCAGATACATTGTCAGTTTTACTAAGTATATATTCTGCAAATATCACTAATGATATTATAGAAGATGTAAGAAATAACGTGGAAATATTAGAAAATTAAAAAAAATACTTGAAAACTTTTTGTAGATATCACCTGCTGTTAACATGGCAGAGAATGTGAGAGCTGATGTGTGGCAGAAAATAAAAATGTCGCAGAAAATTACTAGGAAAGTACACATTAAAAGCATCTAAAAGATAAGGTCAGTGAGAGAGGTAGGTTAATAGTGAATTTGTAGAGGTTGTATCAGATCAGGGGATGTGGCACTCCATCTCTCAACAATATTAATAAAAGGTTGTTAAATTAGAATAAACTATCACCTGTTCTGTTCCTAGCTGTCCATATGTAAAATTAAAAAAAACAAGCTTTTGACATCCCTTGAAGTCATACTGGTAATTAATAGGTCTGGTGTTGATGATTTCGACAGTCTGGTGAAGGAGGTATGAGAATATATTGGGCAGTCTGTTGGGGGTCTGTAATGGTATAAAGACGAAGTACTCCTGGATTAGATGAAATATTCATTCATAGTAAGAAAGTTGGAAATAATAGAGACGACGGTGGCCGGGAATTGTTTACGTTAGTTGTATATGTGGCAAGTTTGTGTAGCAACGCCAAGAAAGACAATGTTAAGTGTAAGGAAGAGGGTAAACACACTCTCCGTCACTATGTCTAAAATTGTAGCAGATTATCAGGAAAATTGAATTAAAATCACTGAACATTATATACGCATGTTGTAACTAAGGTTCGTATATATTTACAAAAATTCGCAGGATTTGCTGCAGTTATGTAATTATAATTTGTCTAGTGACTTCTGAATGTCGGTGAAAGTGATATCGTTCATGACATTGAATATTTGGCTGTAACTTAGCCTTCACGGCAGTACCATCACTCACAGGATGAGTGGCACTGTCCAGTACTGTCTTCACGGCAGTACCATCACTCACAGGATGAGTGGCACTGTCCAGTACTGTCTTCACGGCAGTACCATCACTCACAGGATGAGTGGCACTGTCCAGTACTGTCTTCACGGCAGTACCATCACTCACAGGATGAGTGGCACTGTCCAGTACTGTCTTCACGGCAGTACCATCACTCACAGGATGAGTGGCACTGTCCAGTACTGTCTTCACGGCAGTACCATCACTCACAGGATGAGTGGCACTGTCCAGTACTGTCTTCACGGCAGTACCATCACTCACAGGATGAGTGGCACTGTCCAGTACTGTCTTCACGAAAGTACCATCACTCACAGGATGAGTGGCACTGTCCATTACTGTCTTCACGGCAGTACCATCACTCACAAGATGAGTGGCACTGTCCAGTACTATCTTCACGGCAGTACCATCACTCACAGGATGAGTGGCACTGTCCAGTACTGTCTTCACGGCAGTACCATCACTCACAGGATGAGTGGCACTGTCCAGTACTGTCTTCACGGCAGTACCATCACTCACAGGATGAGTGGCACTGTCCAGTACTGTCTTCACGGCAGTACCATCACTCACAGGATGAGTGGCACTGTCCAGTACTGTCTTCACGGCAGTACCATCACTCACAGGATGAGTGGCACTGTCCAGTACTGTCTTCACGGCAGTACCATCACTCACAGGATGAGTGGCACTGTCCAGTACTGTCTTCACGAAAGTACCATCACTCACAGGATGAGTGGCACTGTCCAGTACTGTCTTCACGGCAGTACCATCACTCACAAGATGAGTGGCACTGTCCAGTACTGTCTTCACGGCAGTACCATCACTCACAGGATGAGTGGCACTGTCCAGTACTGTCTTCACGGCAGTACCATCACTCACAGGATGAGTGGCACTGTCCAGTACTGTCTTCACGGCAGTACCATCACTCACAAGATGAGTGGCACTGTCCAGTACTGTCTTCACGGCAGTACCATCACTCACAAGATGAGTGGCACTGTCCAGTACTGTCTTCACGGCAGTACCATCACTCACAAGATGAGTGGCACTGTCCAGTACTGTCTTCATGGTGGTACAATCACTCACAAGATGAGTGGCACTGTCCAGTACTGTCTTCATGGTGGTACCATCACTCACAGGATGAATGATGCTGTAGAATAAATTCTCCCCTCGGAGCTTAATTTAACATAATCATTTAAGTTGCTAAACCTTCGTAAATGCCAGCAATAACATCAGCATTTATAAGCCGAGTTTGAGGTGAACAGAGCATCTAGTACAATAACATTATCTTACAAGAGCTGCCTCCCTGGGAGGGGATTACGCAGCAGCAGCGGCCACAGCCTCCGGCAACTAATTATAAACGAGGGGGGAAGCCAGAAGGAAGGGGTGAATTGATAGGAAGATGTGAAGGCATTGGAGCGAGGGGTGACAAGTGGCAGGACGGCTGTAGCTTCAGAGGGAGGCAAACCATGCGGGTTCGATTCCCAGGTGGGGAGAGACATTTGAACAAATACCTTTACATCTGCTTTTCACCCAGGAGTAACTAGGTACGTATATTGTGTTGGTGGTGATAGTATGGACGTGATAGTGATGGTTGTTGTGGCGTTGGTGCTTGTGGTGTTCCTGGTGGTTGTGGTGATGGTGGTGGAAGTGATAGTGACGATAGTGGTTGTTAGTTGTGATTGGTTTTGGTGGTTGGTTGTGATTGGTTTTGGTGGTTGTTAGTTGTGATTGGTTTTAGTGGTTGGTTGTGATTGCAGATGGTGGTGGTGGTGGTGATATTTGCAACTCTCCCCAGCTCTCACTCTCTACCACTACTCCATGCAGTGCTGCCACCTGCTGTTCAATAAGCATTATCTTCACTCTTATTAACATTACTGAACACATTCCTTCTCACTGTGCGAACATTTCTAAATGCACAACTCAGTACAGAAAAAAAAGACGCAGTTAAAAGCAATATTTCCAGTGTATACATATTTGTCGTGATACGATTGGTGTATTAGGTCTAGCATCCCTTGATTACACGAGGATCATTGATGCTGCATGTCACCTGTTCACCACTAGTCTAACTTACTTTCAACACTAAAATAAAAATTAAAGCAATCTCAGTACACTTTATATATATATATATATATATATATATATATATATATATATATATATATATATATATATATATATATATATATATATAGAGAGAGAGAGAGAGAGAGAGAGAGAGCGAGAAAGGGAGACCTTTCGTTGTATGTATCCTTTCGCATGAGAAAAACACTGCAATATTTGTCGTGCCGAATAGGTAAAAACTGGTCAATTAGCGAGAACTCATTTAAAATTAAGTCCTTTCTAAAATTTTCTCTTATACGTCTAAAGATGTATTTTTTTCATTTATAATGTAAAAATTAATAATTTTGTACCAAAAGAACCTTAGAAAACTTACCTAACCTTATTATAACAACAGGAATTTAATTTAGCCTAATCACACTAAATATATTTTAGATAAGTATGCAATAATTTAATAATAATCAAACACAGTGAAATATATTTTTTTCGTTAGGTTCAGAATGATTTTGGCGAAATTATTGAAGACGAATTTTCGCTTACCTTATTCAGCAAGAAGAGCGTTGGCATTTAAGGCTAAATTGCGAGTTTTACTTATTCCGCACGATATATATATATATATATATATATATATATATATATATATATATATATATATATATCACACACACACACATATACACACCTCAAACAACTCCCAGGAAATTTACTATCAAGGCTGTCAAAGACAGTAATTAGAAGGCATGAAAAAATTATAGAAAAAATTGCCACACGACAATTGCCACCGTATGCCAGCTGATCCAATACCATCGTCCCCAGCTGATGAGTGAGTAGTGCAGCGATCTCTCCGTTACACAGGGGCTGGGGACGAGACCCTTGTGTCCGCTACCCTCACCGCCTTTAAGATAGACTATCTTCCTTGCAAAATGTGTACTTGATGTAAAGTTTGTCTTGCTTGACAAACAAGACAGTGAGACTTTACCATACACTGTTTCATTCCTTATAAATAAAGATTATCGCTACTTTTATCGTAAATATCTTATTAATGCGAAGAATTGTATTTCAGCCTGACCTTCACATGCACGTTCTGTGATCCCTGGATCACGTAGTTCACACTGCATCCTCATCTTCACATGCACGTTCTGTGATCCCTGGATCACGTAGTTCACACTGCATCCTCATCTTCACATGCACGTTCTGTGATCCCTGGATCACGTAGTTCACACTGCATCCTCATCTTCACATGCACGTTCTGTGATCCCTGGATCACGTAGTTCACACTGCATCCTCACCTTCACATGCACGTTCTGTGATCCCTGGATCACGTAGTTCACACTGCATCCTCATCTTCACAGGAACGTTCTGTGATCCCTGGATCACGTAGTTCTCACTGCATCCTCATCTTCACATGCACGTTCTGTGATCCCTGGATCACGTAGTTCACACTGGATCCTCACCTTCACATGCACGTTCTGTGATCCCTGGATCACGTAGTTCACACTGCATCCTCATCTTCACATGCACGTTCTGTGATCCCTGGATCACGTAGTTCACACTGCATCCTCATCTTCACATGCACGTTCTGTGATCCCTGGATCACGTAGTTCACACTGGATCCTCACCTTCACATGCACGTTCTGTGATCCCTGGATCACGTAGTTCACACTGCATCCTCATCTTCACATGCACGTTCTGTGATCCCTGGATCACGTAGTTCACACTGCATCCTCATCTTCACATGCACGTTCTGTGATCCCTGGATCACGTAGTTCACACTGGATCCTCATCTTCACATGCACGTTCTGTGATCCCTGGATCACGTAGTTCACACTGCATCCTCATGTTCACATGCACGTTCTGTGATCCCTGGATCACGTAGTTCTCACTGCATCCTCATCTTCACATGCACGTTCTGTGATCCCTGGATCACGTAGTTCTCACTGCATCCTCACCTTCACATCCACGTTCTGTGATCCCTGGATCACGTAGTTCACACTGCATCCTCACCTTCACATGCACGTTCTGTGATCCCTGGATCACGTAGTTCACACTGGATCCTCATCTTCACATGCACGTTCTGTGATCCCTGGATCACGTAGTTCACACTGGATCCTCATCTTCACATGCACGTTCTGTGATCCCTGGATCACGTACTTCACACTGCATCCTCATCTTCACATGAACGTTCTGTGATCCCTGGATCACGTAGTTCACACTGCATCCTCATCTTCACATGCACGTTCTGTGATCCCTGGATCACGTAGTTCACACTGCATCCTCATCTTCACATGCACGTTCTGTGATCCCTGGATCACGTAGTTCACACTGCATCCTCATCTTCACATGCACGTTCTGTGATCCCTGGATCACGTAGTTCTCACTGCATCCTCATCTTCACATGAACGTTCTGTGATCCCTGGATCACGTAGTTCACACTGCATCCTCACCTTCACATGCACGTTCTGTGATCCCTGGATCACGTAGTTCTCACTGCATCCTCATCTTCACATGCACGTTCTGTGATCCCTGGATCACGTAGTTCACACTGCATCCTCATCTTCACATGCACGTTCTGTGATCCCTGGATCACGTAGTTCTCACTGCATCCTCATCTTCACATGAACGTTCTGTGATCCCTGGATCACGTAGTTCTCACTGCATCCTCATCTTCACATGCACGTTCTGTGATCCCTGGATCACGTAGTTCTCACTGCATCCTCACCTTCACATGAACGTTCTGTGATCCCTGGATCACGTAGTTCACACTGCATCCTCATCTTCACATGAACGTTCTGTGATCCCTGGATCACGTAGTTCTCACTGCATCCTCATCTTCACATGCACGTTCTGTGATCCCTGGATCACGTAGTTCACACTGCATCCTCATCTTCACATGCACGTTCTGTGATCCCTGGATCACGTAGTTCTCACTGCATCCTCACCTTCACATGAACGTTCTGTGATCCCTGGATCATGTAGTTCACACTGCATCCTCATCTTCACATGAACGTTCTGTGATCCCTGGATCACGTAGTTCTCACTGCATCCTCATCTTCACATGAACGTTCTGTGATCCCTGGATCACGTAGTTCACACTGCATCCTCATCTTTACATGCACGTTCTGTGATCCCTGGATCACGTAGTTCACACTGCATCCTCATCTTCACATGCACGTACTATGATCCCTGGATCACGTAGTTCACACTGCATCCTCATCTTCACATGAACGTTCTGTGATCCCTGGATCACGTAGTTCTCACTGCATCCTCATCTTCACATGCACGTTCTGTGATCCCTGGATCACGTAGTTCACACTGCATCCTCATCTTCACATGCACGTTCTCTGATCCCTGGATCACGTAGTTCTCACTGCATCCTCATCTTCACATGCACGTTCTGTGATCCCTGGATCACGTAGTTCTCACTGCATCCTCATCTTCACATGCACGTTCTGTGATCCCTGGATCACGTAGTTCACACTGCATCCTCATCTTCACATGCACGTTCTGTGATCCCTGGATCACGTAGTTCTCACTGCATCATCTTCACATGCACGTTCTGTGATCCCTGGATCACGTAGTTCACATTGCATCCTCATCTTCACATGCACGTTCTGTGATCCCTGGATCACGTAGTTCTCACTGCATCCTCATCTTCACATGCACGTTCTGTGATCCCTGGATCACGTAGTTCTCACTGCATCATCTTCACATGCACGTTCTGTGATCCCTGGATCACGTAGTTCACACTGCATCCTCATCTTCACAGGAACGTTCTGTGATCCCTGGATCACGTACTTCTCACTGCATCCTCATCTTCACATGCACGTTCTGTGATCCCTGGATCACGTAGTTCACACTGCATCCTCATCTTCACATGCACGTTCTGTGATCCCTGGATCACGTAGTTCACACTGCATCCTCATCTTCACATGCACGTTCTGTGATCCCTGGATCACGTACTTCTCACTGCATCCTCATCTTCACATGCACGTTCTGTGATCCCTGGATCACGTAGTTCACTTTCACTCTCATGAAAGTGATACTTTGGTCAGATATTTGGTAATTGAAATGTTACACACTGCTTACCACCTCTGCATAAAATACATTATAATCGCCCACACAACCACCACTACACTAAACTCAATAAAATGCTTTATACTACAGTCATAAACTACTATACCCGCTACATATACTACAACCACCTCAACAATACATCCACCACTACCACTGTTCAACAACAACCACAACACAACCAAAATTATAACCATTATACTCTTCCCCCACTTTCTCTAGGATAGTCTTCCCTACTATCTCTAGGATAATCTTCCCCCACTTTCTCTAGGATAGTCTTCCCTACTATCTGGGACAGTCTCCCCGATATTTCTAGGATGATCTCCCCCGCTATCGCCATAATCTCCTCCACTATCTCTAGGGCAGTCTTCCCCACTGTCTCTAGGACAGTCTTACCCACTATCTCTAGGATAATCTTACCCACTATCTCTAGGATAATCTTCCCCACTATCTCTAGGATAATCTTCCCCACTATCTCTAGGATAATCTTCCCCACTATCTCTGGAATAATGTTCCCCACTATCTCTGGAATAATGTTCCCCACTATCTCTAGGATAATCTCTTCCGCTATCTCTTGGATAATCTCCTCCGCTATCTCTTGGATAATCTCCTCCACTATCTCTTGGATAATCTCCCCCCCATTATCTCGGTAAATGACACACACGAGAACATGATATAGGCCATGTTATCAGTGTTGCCAGACACATCTATCCCTCAATTCTTGCTGGAAACATAACTTAAATTCACTGTTACAGACATCTTGCAGTTGATGCACCTGAAGGAAGAGAAGACGATGATGATTCCACTGTACTGTGGTTGCAACAACTCATAAGACGCCCACAAATTGGAAACGGAAACTGGACGACGTTTCGGTCTCCCGTGGGCCAAAGCGTCTCCAATAAAGATGTCGTAATTATATGCACTTGTGTCCTATCAGTCACTCCTCTCTGTATTTATGGGATAGGAGAGACCGTCTCACTGTATATGCACTATGAGATCTCTCTCAGTGTTTATATACTGAGATATGTTTAACACTTCGCAAACAGGCGAAATTATTTACAAACATTATCTGTACGTGCACAGCAAGACTTGGGAGTCTGGCGTCGTGGATAAAGTAACTGTGAACTCTGATGCTGAGTTTGCTGGTTCAGTTCTGCTGTGGATGTAGAGATAATGTTTGTACATTGAGATGAATATACCTTGGTGTATATACAGAAGAGTTTGTTTTAATAGGGATTAAAGTTTTTTGACTGGTAGTGAACAGGTGACATACAACCTTAATGACCATTGTGTAGTCGATTGGCGTTAAACTTAATAAACCAACCTTGGAGCAAGAGCTCTCAGTTATCAGGGCACCACCTTGAAGAGAGAAGCGGGATTATTACATTTATCCGGAAGCACTAAACCCGTACGGGTCATACAGTTTCGATGTAATAACGGAGTGTCTGTATAGTTGATCAAGGCTGAGGGACTGATTACCGCATCTTCCATTGTCTTAACATAATTCATCTTGTCGGTATTGTATACCATTACTGTACTGATAAAGGAATGGGCAGCTCCAATTTCTCGGACCAAGAGCCTTTCGCGAGCGTCAGTAAGTGAAGTGGAAGAGCTGGGGCTGCTACACTCGCTCACTAATTCTCGCCAGTTCTCCTGTGGTAGTTTTTATTTGTCCGCTGCACGCTATACTAATTGTTGCATCTGCTACCACGGGACTGCCGCGGCAGACGTGCTTCCACTCTCACATGCCAACACATACACGTGTCTGCCTCACTGCCTGCCACCCTGGAGGGTGGACTGACTAGCAGGCTGGCTCAGACACACGTGTTAGTAGTAAGACTAGTAAAAATTTTGGTTGTCAGTTTGTCATACAGTGTGGCAGACTATAGTGCTTACTGAGGGATTACATGCCTAGCTGGCAGACTGAACAACCTATCTGGCAGACTGAATAACATAGTTGATAGACCGACTGACTGGTAGGCTGATTGGTGGTCATACTAACTGGCTGACTGGCGTTCAAACTAACTGACTGATAGGCTGACTAGTGTTAAGACTAACTAGCTGGCAGGCTGACTGGCTGTTAGACTGGCTAGAACACACAGAAATATCTTAGCATACAAAGTGAAGAGCGGTGAGTAACTTAGAAGGTATGAGGTAGCAGTCAGGAAGGTAGGCAAGGAAGGGCTCACGTTGATATTGATACTCTGTTCTGTGAGACACATTTGAAAAATGTTAAGCAGGAAGGCAGACACCCTGGCGAAATGTTTGCCCAGTAAAAACTTTTTTCTGCAACTCGTGTCTTTTCTTCATTAGTTAACTGTGGATACAAGAAATCAAATGCTATGCACTCTGTAAGGATGGCTAGGCTTTCTTGGTGTCTCGTGAATATGTAAGATGGCAGTTAATGTTTACAAACTCTTTGGTTCAATATACAACTCTCTCTACTTTCCTGTTCCTTTCTTAATTTTGCTGTACCCTCTTCCCATTTTATTATATAAGTTTTTGACATGGTGCTCAACGTCAGTCTCTAAATGCTTCCGTTTTTTTAATCCAGTTTTCTTTATTTTATTTTAAATTAGGTTAAGTTACATAAAGTTATAAAAAATGTATATTAACTCTAAACAAGACAGTAACAATAAAGCGGCCATAATACGTCTAACAAGGAAGTGGTTGAGACAAAGCAGTGTTCAAACCCGAACGTTTATTACTTGTGACGCAAGAATGACGTGTCATATTCTGTATTATGTTCCTTCTAATTTAAGAGGCGTGGTCTGACAGGAGGCTGCCTAGGCGATGATCTCGCAACCATTAACAAGTAGATATTCGTAAACAAAGATCTATAACCCCCGTTCCAGTGCATAAACTAAAAGCCATACTGCTTCCTCTGAGGAGAACATTCCTGGCCAGTATCCTGCATCAGTGTTGTCTACTGGTCACTGGTCTCCCTGACCACTCCATCCCACCTGCCTACCCACGGACACACTGCAAAACTCAACGCTCAATGTCCCCCTCCCATTATGTGTAGGGGTATAAAAACACAGGAAGGCATATGGTCAGAGGTATATTGAAGGAAGATGGAAGGCAAGTACAGGTTAGTGCAAAGAGGTACGTGCAGGCCGGTGACTGGGAGAGCAACATCATGGGATACCTATATCTATCTTTCTGCCTATCACACACACACACACACACACACACACACACACACACTAGAAGGTATAATGCTAAAGTTACTCGTAACAATTTGTAGAAAGGACAGACACACACGAGATAGCCAGTACACATTCAGAGATGACAAAGTTTGTCTTACGAATCATTCACAGTTCTGTAACAGAGTAAAGGAAATACAGAAAGACAGGGATGAGGGGATTCACATTCCTAGAATGTAAGAAGATATTCAACACGATACCATATTGGAAGCTTATACGCAAACTGGAAGAGCTATTATTATTAGTAGTAGTAGTAGTGTTTTAGGAAATTTTAAACTCACTGGAGTCATACAGCGCCTTGAGAGGAAGTAATCAAATTCAGTCCAAAAAAAGAGGAGAGTACTTCAGATATCTTGAATCAAATGCCCTTCACCATCATCGAGGTATGTACCTGCCTTGAAGGGGAAGACGAGAGTAACATGGCTGGTGTTTAAGTGGATGCAGGAATATTTAGGTAACAGAAGACAGGGTGAGAGTGAGAGGAGATACAAGATTGAATGAACACTAACAACGAGTGCAGGCTCTTCAAGAATAAATGTTCAGAGCCCTACTCTACTGATATACTGCCATAAGTAATCTGCACCAAAAAGTTTAATCTTACGTACACCATTATGCTGATGGTGTCAAGCTGATGAGTAATATAATAACCGGAGAGGACAGGAAGAGCCTCCTCAACAGCTGACGTGAACAGAGAAGTACTTACTATATTTGATCTTAAGAGGTCGCCATAATTTGATCTTCCAAAACACTATAATAACGTTAGAAAGGGAGGGAGAGAAGCGGACACGAAATATAGCCTGAAAAGGTGCTGCTGCCAACGTACGAGGAGATCGTATCAGAACAAGCACTTCACCGGTTGCACTTATCAAACCCCTATAACTTTTACAACACATGAAAAACCACCTTAGCTAAAGCCTGCTCTCAGGAACCTTTACAAAAAATTCTTTAGGACATTATATACAATGCACGTCAGACCCATCTTGGAATATAGGGTGTAGCATAGAGCAGCACCTTCAGCAAGTAATGAAACCGGAATATCCAAAGGTTCACAACAAAACTAGTACCGATACCGAGAGATTTTTTATCAAAATTAGATACATTAAACTTTAAACTTGCAAACATAGCTTTTTTAATATAGACAGTTGGTTTAAAACACATAGTTATTTTATCATAGACATTTTAATAGGCCAACATAAAAGGTAGCTATCACATATGTGATCCTTGCCTCCACGGACATGTAGCTCAGTATATTGACTAAGATACCAATTTCGAGGGTGGTTCTATCCTCGCATTCCGGCTTCTCTGCTGATTACCTGTTGGATCAGACTGTTTTTGTTGGCGACCTACGGGCCCACAAAGCCATTACAGACTAGTTGTGCTTTGCAGAGGCGATTCAGTTTCCTCTTGAAAAATTCTACACTTGTTTCGGCAATAGTCCTGACATCTGCTGGTAGAAGGTTGGAGAGTTTTTTCACCGCGGATGCCCATGAGGCCCCTGCTGTTCACTTGCTTTACTTTATACTTCCTTCCACATCTCTCACTCCAGCACGTTATGTTCGTGTGCAGATTTGGGACTACTTTTCTTCCAAGTACATATACTAAGGTGTCATATAAGTCTAAAACAATAGAGGAAAATGGATAAAACAAAGAACGTGATCGAATTAGCCACCACTATTACTGACAGATGAACGCAGACGAGATATTCAATCAACAAGTATAACGGTGAATGGTATTAGCAGTGATGGTGTTACGTGCGTTGGTGATGCCTCTCGCAAATGGGTCCAGACTTAAGGGACGCTCTCTTGATTATCACGCATCTCTTTTCTTCGCTTCAGAGAACACAGTTCAAGCGTTCCCAGTAATTTAAATGTTTTAGTGACTATATACGTTCAAAATAAAATATTGACTAACCAGTGGCCCGAGTAAAGGTAATTGCTCCGCTCTATTATATTAATTCTTATTAAGCTACTAGTGGGTCTAGAATGATAACTAGGTTCAGGTCTGACACGAACACTAGGCCCGCGACCGCTCTCTAGGGGGTTCGCTGAAGAGGTCTAGCAAGTCATAAGAACATAAGAAAGAAGGATCACTGCAGCAGGCCTATTGGCCCATACTAGGCAAGTCCTTCTCAAACCCAAGCCCACTAACAAAAATATTTGCCCAACCCATTTTCACTGCTACCCAAGGAATAAGCTTTGATAACCCTATTAACTCGTGTACAAGTCCCACTCAGATTCAGCCCTCTCACTCGTGTATTTAACCTAAATATGAAGCTACCCAAGGTTTTAGCTTCAGTGACCCTATCAGGCAGACTGTTCCATTCATCAACTACCCTATTTCCAAACCAATACTATCCTATATCCTTTCTAAATATAAATATGAATTTGAATCCATTACTTCGAGACCTTTCTTGGAGGGATATCCTCAGAACCTTATTGATGGAAGACCTCGGTCACTTGAGCAAAAACTTCACTGAAAGGAGGTAATCACCAACAGCCTGACTAACAGAGACAGGTCCGTGAATTATCCATCACAGGATGGAGCCTTCAGTACTCAGGGTCGTGAATTATCAGTCACAGGATGGAACCTTCAGTACTCAGGGTCGTGAATTATCAGTCACAGGATGGAGCCTTCAGTACTCAAGGTCGTGAATTATCATTTAACTAGGCAACACAGTCTGGCAGTCATTTAACTAGGCAACACAGTCTGGCAGTCATTTAACTAGGCAACACAGTCTGGCAGTCATTTAACTAGGCAACACAGTCTGGCAGTCATTTAACTAGGCAACACAGTCTGGCAGCAAGAGTGATCAACGTTCACAATTCAGCGCTTCCTTGACTACCTCATTACCAGATATTTTGTGGTCGGTTTTTGGAATTTGCTGACTTGTGGTTAAATACACATTTTTCTAGGGCTTTGTAACCCAGTTTAACCCTTCTTATCCTACCCTAATCAAATCTAATCTAAATTAGCCGCGGGGGCGTTGACCCCCGGAACAACCTCCGGGTATAGTACAGCGTTGAACTTGGTATCACACTTGTACCTACAGTCACTTTTTAACCCAGAGCAGGTGAACCATTAAAACATTAATGACAATAATAGCTACAATAATAATAATAGCAACGCTGCCATTGTGTGAAGGCCACAAGTGTTGCCTCCATCAACTTACGCAGCTTCTGCATTTAAGAGCGGATAATGCTACTTAATTTCCCTTGCAAATTGCAGTTGGAGAGGAGAGCGTGGGATGTGGCCCGGGTGATGCCTCACACTTACTTCTTTCATTATTTCACTGGAAATGTCTCGTTGCAGTCGGTCGAGATGAACCATGATTGCTGGGTTAAGCTTGGCTCCTGGAGGCAACTAGTAACGTCGCTCATGACACAGCTGGTCTCTTGATTCAAATACTGGGTATCAAGAGTGATAAAGCCACTGGGGACGGGGGAAAGTGATACGGTTCCATGGTGAAGCTACTGAACATCAGAGCCTCCAAGAGAAAAGTTGCAAGGCGGAACAAGACTCTTTTGGGGCCCCTGGGGGCAGTCTAAATGAATTTTGTGCAAGAATGGTATATAATACCGACAAGATGAAATTAAGACACATGTGCAACATCTGGGTTTCTTTATTATAGACGTTTCGCCATCCAGTGGCTTTATCAATACAAATTCCAGGATATAGCGTGAAGACAGTAGGAATATATGCAGAAGTTGAGGTAATCAGTCCCTCAACCTTGGAGTAGGTGCGAAGAGCACCGTAGTCGTGAAGAATTTTACGTAATTATTTTTCTGAATAAACAAAAAATAGTTGAAATTACCAAAAATAATCAAATGAAAAGATCAAAATAAAACGTTTGTGGCTATGGGGCCCCTTCGGAGATTCACAGCCGAAAAAGTGGAAGATGAAGAGTTTGAAACAATTAGTCCCTCAGCCTGTAGTTGATGTGTGTGAGCCATCAGTCTTGACAAAAGTGCAGCATATTCACATATGCTGCGCTTTTGTCAGGATTAAGGAACTGGACATATCGACTACAGGCTGAGGGACTGATTACCTCAAACTCTTCATCTTCCACCTTTTTCTGTATTGGACTGAAGAAGCCAGTGTGTAGCGAAACGTTTCCATAAACATACCCAAATGTTGCACAAGTGTCTCATTTACAAATGAGTATGTATGTGTATGAATATTTATGCAGTGTGTATCTGTGTTATGTGTCAGTAGGTGTTAACAAGAGTGACACTGGTAATAATGTCTGGTGTTTCCATGGCTGTTAACAAGGTTATAGATGAGCTTGTAAGAGAAGTAAAAGATACAGTGTTAAGCAGAGTTGCTCTTAAAAATGAATACACTGATTTTAAATAGAACCCTCTCCATTTGATGTCTGAAGATGACAGAGTATAACGGGAAACATGGAAGTGTCGTGAACACCTGACAGTGTTTCAAATACATAGAAGTCATCAACAATAAATGGGGAAGAAGCTGTATTATTCTACCACCAAGAGAAATACTTATTAACAGTTGAGGATGAGGGGGATCTCAGCAGGACGGCGAAATGTACAGTCACATTATAGATAGATGTATTCTCTATTTACTCAAACATGACACAGTATAGAAGTCTGAAGAAAGCTTCTATAGTTTATATAGACGTATTTTGTATTTACTCAAACATGACACAGTACAGAAGTCTGAAGAAAGCTTCTATAGCTTATATAGACATATTTTGTATTTACTCAAACATGACAGTACAGAAGTCTGAAGAAAGCTTCTATAGTTTATATAGACGTATTCTGTGTTTACTCAAACATGACACATTGGAGAAGTGTGAAGAAAGCTTCCATAATTTATGGAGGAGTTAACAAAAAGTGTAAATTTAGGAATTTGGAAATGAATGTAGAAAATAGCAAGATGAGTAAAATAAACAGAAGTACAGGGAATGAAAGTACAGAAGATGACTAGAAGCAAGTTTATTTAATATTAAAGTAGTTGGTTCAGCAGATAGTTCTGTGTAGGCGAGGGTAAGTCGAAGGTTACAAGACAGTTGCAGAAGTATTGAGCAATCTGTGGTAAAAGAGAACTTTGTTAGTAGGAATGTTTCAGGGTACAGTGGTACCAGCACTTGTGTGGGTGAGTCGTAGTCAGAGTACAGTGGTGCCAACACTTGTGTGGGTGAGTCGTGGTCAGACTACAGTGGTGCCAACACTTGTGTGGGTGAGTCGTGGTCAGAGTACAGTGGTGCCAACACTTGTGTGGGTGAGTCGTGGTCAGAGTACAGTGGTGCCAACACTTGTGTGGGTGAGTCGTGGTCAGAGTACAGTGGTGCCAGCACTTGTGTGGGTGAGTCGTGGTCAGAGTACAGTGGTGCCAACACTTGTGTGGGTGAGTCGTGGTCAGAGTACAGTGGTGCCAACACCTGTGTGGGTGAGTCGTGGTCAGAGTACAGTGGTGCCAACACTTGTGTGGGTGTGTCGTGGTCAGAGTACAGTGGTGCCAGCACTTGTGTGGGTGAGTCGTGGTCAGAGTACAGTGGTGCCAACACTTGTGTGGGTGAGTCGTAATCAGAGTACAGTGGTGCCAGCACTTGTGTGGGTGAGTCGTGGTCAGAGTACAGTGGTGCCAACACTTGTGTGGGTGAGTCGTGGTCAGAGTACAGTGGTGCCAACACTTGTGTGGGTGAGTCGTGGTCAGACTACAGTGGTGCCAACACTTGTGTGGGTGAGTCGTGGTCAGAGTACAGTGGTACCAACACTTGTGTGGGTGAGTCGTGGTCAGACTACAGTGGTGCCAACACTTGTGTGGGTGAGTCGTGGTCAGAGTACAGTGGTACCAACACTTGTGTGGGCGAGTCGTGGTCGGAGTACAGTGGTACCAACACTTTGTGTGGGTGAGTCGTGGTCAGAGTACAGTGGTGCCAACACTTGTGTGGGTGAGTCGTGGTCAGAGTACAGTGGTGCCAACACTTGTGTGGGTGAGTCGTGGTCAGAGTACAGTGGTGCCAACACTTGTGTGGGTGAGTCGTGGTCAGAGTACAGTGGTGCCAACACTTGTGTGGGTGAGTCGTGGTCAGACTACAGTGGTGCCAACACTTGTGTGGGTGAGTCGTGGTCATAGTACAGTGGTGCCAACACTTGTGTGGGTGAGTCGTGGTCAGAGTACAGTGGTGCCAACACTTGTGTGGGTGAGTCGTGGTCAGAGTACAGTGGTGCCAACACTTGTGTGGGTGAGTCGTGGTCAGAGTACAGTGGTGCCAACACTTGTGTGGGTGAGTCGTGGTCAGAGTACAGTGGTGCCAACACTTGTGTGGGTGAGTCGTGGTCAGAGTACAGTGGTGCCAACACTTGTGTGGGTGAGTCGTGGTCAGAGTACAGTGGTGCCAACACTTGTGTGGGTGAGTCGTGGTCAGAGTACAGTGGTGCCAACACTTGTGTGGGTGAGTCGTGGTCAGAGTACAGTGGTGCCAACACTTGTGTGGGTGATATTCGAATGAGCAGAGGCGCTTCCTGTGATCGTATCTGCTGGGACATCCTCCTCTTTTCTGCAACATTCCAAGCTCCTAATGATGTGTTGATTGCATCACGAAAGGCCTAGAGCTATCATTCAACTCCTCCAGTTGTTTTGCATGTTGTACCTCTTCACTGATAATAAAAGTTTTTTCTTTCATTTTGTTTTTTTGTTTTTTTTTGGGTCGCCCTGCCTTGGTGGGAGACGGTCGACGTGTTAAATATATATATATTGTCCTAATTAAAATAAACATGTTGTGTAGATTTTTCAGGAGATTGAAAACTTACTTATCCTTGTTAAGTAAGTGTTGTCTTTAACTTTTGAGAGAAATAATAGAGCGAAACGTTGTCCCAGTAAACTCTACGTGTGCAGTTTCTTAAATATTGTGTGCAGCACTTTATTTGGATCCAAGTCTTGTCCGAGATGAGTGAGTGGGGTGGATATTACCTCCTGAATAAGGAAGGTAGAAATTAGATGGCGGAGGGACGAGGGGTATAATTTGAAGCGTGGAAATTGTCGAGATTGTTTGGTTATGCGGTAAGGTGGTTCAGCAGGCGTGTAAGATGTGTGAATGTTGGTTCAGCAGGCGTGTAAGATGTGTGAATGTTGGTTCAGCAGGCGTGTAAGATGTGTGAATGTTGGTTCAGCAGGCGTGTAAGATGTGTGAATGTTGGTTCAGCAGGCGTGTAAGATGTGTGAATGTTGGTTCAGCAGGCGTGTAAGATGTGTGAATGTTGGTTCAGCAGGCGTGTAAGATGTGTGAATGTTGGTTCAGCAGGCGTGTAAGATGTGTGAATGTTGGTTCAGCAGGCGTGTAAGATGTGTGAATGTTGGTTCAGCAGGCGTGTAAGATGTGTGAATGTTGGTTCAGCAGGCGTGTAAGATGTGTGAATGTTGGTTCAGCAGGCGTGTAAGATGTGTGAATGTTGGTTCAGCAGGCGTGTAAGATGTGTGAATGTTGGTTCAGCAGGCGTGTAAGATGTGTGAATGTTGGTTCAGCAGGCGTGTAAGATGTGTGAATGTTGGTTCAGCAGGCGTGTAAGATGTGTGAATGTTGGTTCAGCAGGCGTGTAAGATGTGTGAATGTTGGTTCAGCAGGCGTGTAAGATGTGTGAATGTTGAACAGTGCAACATGAGGAAAATGTAGCAAGAAGGGAGAGTATTAACGTGCAAGAAGGGAGAGTATTAACGTGCAAGAAGGGAGATTATTAACGTGCAAGAAGGGAGAGTATTAACGTGAAAGAAGGGAGAGTATTAACGTGAAAGAAGGGAGAGTATTAACGTGCAAGGGGGAGTATTAACGTGCAAGAAGGAGTAGTATTAAAGGGTAAGAAGGGAGAGTATTAATGTGCAAGAAGGGAGAGTATTAACGTGCAGGAAGGGGGAGTATTAAAGGGTAAGAAGGGAGAGTATTAATGTGCAAGAAGGGAAAGTATTAACGTGCAAGAAGGGGGAGTGCTAACGTGCAAGAAGAGGGAGTATTAAAAGGTAAGAAGGGGAAGTATTAAAGGGTAAGAAGGAGAAGTATTAAAGGGTAAGAAGGGAGAGTATTGAAGAAAGTGCAAGGGATATTATTAACGTGCAAGGGAGATTATTAAAGAAAGTGCAAGAAGGGAGAGTATTATAGAAATTGCAAGAAGGGAGGGTATTATAGAAATTGCAAGGGAGAGTATTGAACTGCAAGAAGGGAGAGTATTGAACTGCAAGAAGGGAGATTATTGAAGGGTAGAAAGAATATTAAAGAAAGAGCAAGAAGGGAGAGTATTAAAGAATAAGGGAGAGTAATAAAAAGAATAAGGGAGAGTAATAAAAAGAATAAGGGAGAGTATTAAAGAACAAGGGAGAGTATTAAAGAACAAGGGAGAGTATTAAAGAACAAGGGAGAGTATTAAAGAAAGTGGGTCACCGGGAAGAAATGGTTGAAGAGTAGCCAGCCAGGAGGTCTGATAATGTATAATAATTACTGTGATATTGTGTCATAATATTTCTCATTACTGAACCACAGAAAGTTTTAGATGGATTCATTTCAAGGGAGACGGAGTGCAAGTATTATAGGGGACAGTCACGCCATCAAATAATAAGACCCTCCACACACGCCTCTTTCCCATTTCACCAGCCATATTTACAGATAACTCACACTTTGGAGAGAAAACTTTAGACGACGTTTCGATCCGTTCTGGACCATTATCAAGGACTTGATAATGACTAACATTATGAGATATTTATGAACCGGTGACTGGAGCAACAAGTCTACAATGACCTTAATAAGAACATGCAATACAAAGGAAACACTGAGCCAAATATTACCTAAATAAAGGCTGACTCTGCATTACATATCTTCATATCTTTTGGTAAATTGTTTCAGCCACGGTATAATGATTCGTATTCTCGCTAACCCAAGTGTTGATAAAGTTACTCCATCTCTGCAGCTTGTGTTAATACCTAGCTTTCTCCTGCCCCACGCCGCCCCAACTTACCCCCCCCCCCCCAACCTCCGGCGTAGAGTTTTCCGCAACTGCCTAACTTCTTCTGCAAGACACTTTGCTAATTACATTGGGAATAGGGGACACACCTGCCCCGTATAACTAGGGAAAGACGAGGGTGGGCGGCGTGGCTGGCACGCCCGCCAAACTTGTTCTAACACGCTGCTCTTTGAAAGCCAATTAGCACACGTTAATGGGATGGCGAGGCCTTCCTTAATGAACGTCCTGATGCCAGCGTGTAGCCAAATGCTCGTTTTCTGTGAGTTAAAGTCGAGTTACACACACGTGGTACTGCTCAACCTTCTTCATCGCCCTAACACTCATCTGTGATTCATCTTGTACAATACCTGCATTACACTTGTTTCTTCAAGTATTAAACCTGTCTTATTGTCTTGGACGAGTGGCAACACATAAAATAACAGGATTTTAATTGCGCTATTGCAAGCGTGAGACTTGGCAACGCGGGGTCGGCAATCGATAGTCGGCACTACTAGAAATACCACGTACGGGAACCGTACTCCTCTGCCACACGTCACAGTGACGTCACGCCTGATGCCACAACCCAGCCATTATCTAGATTTCATCTCCACATCAATCTAGAACGAATGTCTTAAAACTTAGGGCCTAGCCCAATAGATTTATTACAGTGTTTATGTATATGTTTGTTTGAATGTTTAAGAGATGGTGTCTTAGGGGTGGCTGGTTAAGCAGATGCTACCAAATGTGGGGTAGTGGAGCGGTGCTGCGTGTCTCCCCCTTGCGTTCATTATGGAGGGTGAATGCAACTGCTGCCATAAGTAGTGAGGCGGTGGTGATGATCCCACCTGCCTGCTTCACTGCACCTAAAAACAAAAACACTTGTTACCCACCACCATCACTACGAACAGTACTAGCACCACCACCACTACGAACAGTACTAGCACCATCACTACGAACAGTACTAGCACCATCACTACGAACAATACTAGCACCACCACTACCCCAACCATAACTACGAGCAATACTAGCACTACCCCATCACTACGAACAGTACTAGCACCATTACCACTACCCCAACCATCATTACGAACAGTACTAGCACCATCACCACTACGAACAGTACTAGCACCACCATCACTACGAACAATACTAGCACCACCACTACCCCAACTATAACTACGAGCAATACTAGCACTACCCCAACCATCACTACGAACAGTACTAGCACCATTACCACTACCCCAACCATCATTACGAACAGTACTAGCACCATCATCACTACCCGAACCATCACTACGAACAGTACTAGCACCACCATCACCACTACCCCAACCATCATTACGAACAGTATTAGCACCACCATCACTACTACCCCAATCATCACTACGAACAGTACTAGCACCACCATTACCACTACCCCAACCATCACTACGAATAATATAAGCACCGCCACCACAACCATCACTACGAACAATACTTGCACCACCACCACCACCACCACTGCAACATCCATCACTACGAACATTACTAGAACCAATACCACCAGCACAAACATTGCTATTACCAGCAAGCCATCACTGAACAAAGCTGTCACTAGAACCATCACCAACACCACCACCGCCGCCGCCACCACCACCACCACTAACAACAACAACCCACCCACCCACTACCACCAACCCTGCCAATGCCACCATCACCGAATCCACTACACTGGCTGAGTATAACTATGAAGCACTGGAATCTGCACCACTATTACCATAGAAGAATCCATACATAGTAAAGAATCCATACAGAGTAAAACCGGTATCGGCCAGCGGAGAGACTGGGCCAAGAGTTGAGACTCAACCCCTGCAACAACAGTTAGGTGAGCTCAAACCTCCGTGGGGGTTACCCTTCTCATGACACCACCGTCACTCGCACCTCGTCTTACTGGCTCTATACGAAGTCTTACGATTAGGTACGATAGCGCTCATGAGGCTAGGAGAAAGTGAATCCCGTCCACGGCTAGTTAAGCTAGGTCAGGAGCTGAGAGCCAACACTTGCAACCACAGATATACACGTACAATGTATGTTATATATATATATATATATATATATATATATATATATATATATATATATATATATATATATATATATATATATATATATATATATATATTTTATATAATATTCATATATATATAATGTTGTGCCGAACAGGTAAAACTTGCGATTTTGGCTTAAATAGCAACGCTCTTCTTGCCGAATAAGGCAAGCGAAAATTTATGTATGAAATAATTTGGTAAAAATCATTCTGAACGTAACGAAAAAATATATTTCACTGTGTCTGTTTACTATTAAATTGTAAACTTATCTAAAATATATTTGGCTAAATTAATTTGAGCTTGTAATAAGGTTAGGTAAGTTTTCTAAATTTTTTTGGTACAAAATTATTAATTTTTACATTAACATAAATGAAAAAATATATCTTCAAACGCATAAGAGAAAATTTTAGAAAGAACTTAATTTTAAATGAGCTCTTGCTAACTGACCAATTTTACCTATTCAGAACGATATATATATATATATATATATATATATATATATATATATATATATATATATATATATATATATATATATATATATATATATATATATATATATATATATATATATATATATAGGGCGGGAGGAATTTGGACTACATTATGTATCTCAGATAGTATCCGCATAGAAGCAATGCAAATTCCTTGATGTAATACCCTCAGGACAATTTAAAACAACATTATATACCTATGACTAAATTGTTACACTAGCCTCGCTGTAACATGTGGAGTGGAGGGGGGTGTTACATGTGGAGTGGAGGGGGGTGTTACATGTGGAGTGGAGGGGGTGTTACATGTGGAGTGGAGGGGGGTGTTACATGTGGAGTGGACGGGGGTGTAACATGTGGAGTGGAGGGGGGTGTAACATGTGGAGTGGAGGGGGGGTGTTACATGTGGAGTGGAGGGGGGTTATGGTGTAACATGTGGAGTGGAGGGGGGTGTAACATGTGGAGTGGAGGGGGGTGGTGTAACATGTGGAGTGGAGGGGGGTGGTGGTGTAACATGTGGAGTGGAGGGGGGGGGGTGGTGTAACATGTGGAGTGGAGGGGGGTGGTGGTGTAACATGTGGAGTGGAGGGGGGTGGTGGTGTAACATGTAGAGTGGAGGGGGGTTGGTGGTATAACATGTGCAGTGGAGGGGGGATTGGTGGTGTAACATGTGGAGTGGAAGAGGAAGGGAATGGTGGTGTTATATGTGGGGTGGAGGAGGGAGGAAATGGTGGTGCAGCATGTAGAGTGGAGGAGGGAGGGGAGGTGGTGTAACATGTGGAGTGTAGGGGAAAGGGGGTTGATGGCATAACATGTGGAGTGGAGGATGAGTGAGGGGGGTGTAGTATGTGGAACAGGAGGAACAGGGGTGGTGGTGTAGCATGTGGGGTGAAGGGGGAGGTAGGGAGGGGGGTAACATGTGGGGTGAAAGATACTGAGCAGAAAGAAGTGAAGGACAGAAGGAGGGAGGAGGAAAAGGAGGATGGAGAGAGAAGGAGAATGGGGAGGGAAGTAGGGTTGGGGTGGAGAGGGATGAATGGTAGGGGAGGGAGGGAGGGAGGATCTCATCACAACACACCCTCCAACAGGTGCTGCAATACCAGCTACACTTTTGTCTCTTACCTCCCTCCCTCCATTTCCTCCTTTTTTCCTTCTATCCCTTCCTCCCTCTCTCTCTCTCTCTCTCTCTCTCTCTCTCTCTCTTTCTCTCTCTCTCTCTCTTTCTTTTTTTTACACAGGGTTTGACAAGGTTAGGTTAAGGATCCCTAGCTTTATTGACAAACTAAGTGCTGTTACCTACATCAGCTCATTTGGAGTGCCGCATAGCTCACTGGTGAAAACATTCAGCTCACAATCTCAAGTCTCAGGCTCGATTCCCTGGCACAGAAAAACATGAGTCAGTTTTCTTATACCCCTGCCCACCTTACAGTAGAAGTAGATACCTGTGTGTTAGCCGAGTGTTGTGGGTCGCATCCATGGAAAAATGTATTAAAATCTCCAACCCCTGCTGGTATGTTACAATGTGCAAGAGAACACTCCAGTCCTGTGTAAGTAATTCCAGTACCTGATGGAAGTAGTGGATTGTTACGTAAAAGATCCTGAAAATGTTACTTCATTCACTCTCTCTTTCTGTCTCCCTGCTGATGTGGACTGCTTCCTTCTTTCGTTGGACCTGTGATACTCTCCTATACTGATGTGAAGGTTAGGTTAGCTTACTGTACGTTAAGTGAGGGTTAGAGTAGATTGGGCTAGGTAGCAAATGTGGGTTAGGTTATGTTAAATTAGGTTAGGCTAGTTAATGTGGCTTAGGTTTTGTTAAATTAGGTTAGATTATTTAATATTACGTTGAGTAAGGTATGTTAGATTAAGTTAAATTAGGTTACGTTAGATATGTTAGGTGAGGGATAGGTTTAGTTTCTTGTACTTCTCTCCTAAGGTGAGGTGACAGGAGGTGAAGTGACGGTAGGTGAGGTGAGGTATGAGGGAGGCACACACCATGAATATTCACAGTGTACATGTACATTAGAGCCAGCCACGGGGACCTCCCATAGGTCGATATGCTCTGCCCGCCTCCCCTCTCCCCTCCATCCCCTCTTCTCACTCCCCTCTCCTCTTTCCCTTTTTCTCGCTCCCCTCTCCTCACTCCCTTTTCTTCCCCCTTACCTTGGAACGCTGCATCAACCGTTCCACCACCCAGCCCCTCTAGTTTCTGGGGAGGCTAGAAGGAGTACATTATTGCATAGTGATCTTTCAGTAAATAACAAAAAGGACAATACCGTGGCTGGAACAATATACAAATAACCCGCACATAGGAGAGAGGAGCTTACCACGACGTTTCGGTCCGACTTGGACCATTTACAGTCACACTGTGTGACTTTGTAAATGGTCCAAGTTGGACCGTAACATCGTCGTAAGTTCCTCTCTTCTGTGTGCGGGTTATTACTGTAGTGATCCTCCAGATTTTAAATGAGATAAAGTGGATGTTTAACCACTGATAAATACCCATGTCAGGAGGTACTTGACCTGTTTGCTGATGAACACATCACCTGGGGAGGTTAGGTGAGGTAAGATCCGTCAGGTAACAGGACAAGTGTTTCCTGACACTGATCTTAGTCATGTGATAACCTGCCTCTGGAGCTGGTTTTCTGGAGGACACAGGTGATGAAAAAGCACTTGTCTTGTTTCCTGATAAACCTTACATAACCTAACAAGTGATTATCATGCCTACACCCACTACACGCGCGGTGTTACACATAAGTTTAACACCCTCGGTGTTACACTTATTTTGTACCAACGCCTTATTACACTTATTTTGTACCACCACCACCGGTCAGTGGTACAAAACTTTCATGCAGATAAGGAAACATAATTAGTTCTGTATATTTCCGCCTGGTAAGACATAATATAGACAGGAAAAGAGAAGATAAAATGTAAGACTGTATAAGAGATAAGATAAAAATAGGGCAGTTATAGAATTTGGACTTGTCTTGTGTGGACCAGTAGGGCTGCTGCAGTGTTCCTCCATCCTTATGTTTTTATATTCTAGAAGCGAAAAGCTTTATTCAGAATGTAAAAAAAATATATTTTAGACACTTGTAAGCTTTAGTACAATAGACACGTATAGGTGTTGTGTGTATATTTAAGTTTTACTTAGGATAACCCAGTCAAGTCAAACACTGAAGAGAGCATTAATGGTTGGATGAAAAATATACATACCAATTTCCTCCCCTTATATTTTATTTATGTAGTTTGAACAAGGATATTATATAAAGGCTACTAAGTGGACACCATATTTCTGTGATGACGGGTCAGATAATATGGGCTCAGGTATGTGTAAGTTCCTCTGTACCATTGTATACAGTAAGCGATTATTTTTGCAAATGTAATTGAAAAGTGCCATCAAAATTGAATTTGACGGTAAAAAAACCTTCGTAGTACGCGCTATTCAATTCTGGATGCACTATTTCAAATACATTTGCAAACAATCGTACTATGTAAAGCAGCTTATACAAAGTTTACTGAATATATAAAAATGGTTTAATAAGGAATGGGGTGGGTATGATGAGAATGTATGGGTGGAATGAGTATGTGGATTAAGTGGAATGAGGTGGAAAAATGAGTTTGGTAAAGAGGAAGAGAGGGGAGGTACTAACTAGGGGAAGTTGTCAGGGTGGCACTCCCTGGGCAGACTAAGGTGTGGTGCCCTGGTTTCCGGGAGCTCCTGTGATACTGTCTGTGCCTTAACACTCCTGCAGCTGGCAGTCACCAGCACGTGTTGCACCTCTCTCCACCCTCCAAGCTGGGGGTATTATGCAGGTTGCTGCATTAATGTCAGCTTTATAAAATAAGTTGTTTATAGTGAAAA
>NC_091357.1:16763333-16808333 GCF_038502225.1 Cherax quadricarinatus
CAAAGGTATACTAAGTTCCTCTTTACATTCCTTGAAAATCCTTGCAAACAATTCATCAGGACCTGGGGATTTGTTAGGTTTCAATTTCTCTATTTGTCTGAGAACCATGTCACTAGTTACCGCATTCGTGCATAGTTTATTATCGTCCTGTTCTACATAATCTATTATTTCTGGAATTTCGCTAGCATTTTCCTGGGTAAAAACTGAGAGGAAGTATGTATTAAAAAATTCACACATTTCCTTATCACTGTCAGTGATCTGACCTGAGTTACTCTGAAGTGGGTCTATCTCGTCCCTAATCTTAATTCTGTATACCTGAAAGAACTCTTTTGGGTTAGTCTTCGAATCCCTTGCGACCTTAGCCTTATAATCCCTGTTTGCTTTTATTCCTTTTTTATTTATCTCTTTAACTGAATATATTGAACTTGTGATTTATTAAACTGAATTTTGTATATCTATAATGTTTATATATTGTTGCGGTTGCTATCAACAAGCTACTGTTATCATGGCGGTGGTTATTGTTATGATAACAGGGGACCTAACACTGAACTTATGATGATGCCGTTCATTGAGCTGCTGTTGCTGCTTTTTCTATTTCTTGTGATGCTGATGCTGTTTCTGTTGATGTTGCTGCTTTTGCTAGTCACCACAGTGACTGAGCACTGCACGCACACACCTTAACTGCTTTAAATTGCACACCATGAAGGCAGAATAAGAAGCTTGAGAACAAGGGCCTGCCGCACCAATGATGATACAACAGCCATTAATATTCGCTTAGCTGGAACGTTGTCCAATGCTGGCGTATATACAGATACGTTGGTCTCTCGGTGTGTCTCGTCTTAACCACCCTCCTCCCCATCATAGCTATCTACCATCACCCCGCTCCTCCCCATCATAGCTATCTACCATCACCCCGCTCCTCCCCATCATAGCTATCTACCATCACCCCGCTCCTCCCCATCATAGCTATCTACCATTACCCCGCTCCTCCCCATCATAGCTATCTACCATCACCCCGCTCCTCCCCATCATAGCTATCTACCATCACCCCGCTCCTCCCCATCATAGCTATCTACCATCACCCCGCTCCTCCCCATCATAGCTATCTACCATCACCCCGCTCCCCCCATCATAGCTATCTACCATCACCCCGCTCCTCCCCATCATAGCTATCTACCATCACCCCGCTCCTCCCCATCATAGCTATCTACCATCACCCCGCTCCTCCCCATCATAGCTATCTACCATCACCCCGCTCCTCCCCATCATAGCTATCTACCATCACCCCGCTCCTCCCCATCATAGCTATCTACCATCACCCCGCTCCTCCCCATCATAGCTATCTACCATCACCCCGCTCCTCCCCATCATAGCTATCTACCATTACCCCGCTCCTCCCCATCATAGTTATCTACCATCACCCCGCTCCTCCCCATCATAGCTATCTACCATCACCCCGCTCCCCCCCATCATAGCTATCTACCATCACCCCGCTCCTCCCCATCATAGCTATCTACCATCACCCCGCTCCTCCCCATCATAGCTATCTACCATCACCCCGCTCCTCCCCATCATAGCTATCTACCATCACCCCGCTCCTCCCCATCATAGCTATCTACCATTACCCCGCTCCTCCCCATCATAGCTATCTACCATCACCCCGCTCCTCCTCATCATAGCTATCTACCATCACCCCGCTCCCCCCCATCATAGCTATCTACCATCACCCCGCTCCTCCCCATCATAGCTATCTTCCATTACCCCGCTCCTCCCCATCATAGCTATCTACCATCACCCCGCTCCTCCCCATCATAGCTATCTACCATTACCCCGCTCCTCCCCATCATAGCTATCTACCATCACCCCGCTCCTCCCCATCATAGCTATCTGCCATCACCCCGCTCCTCCCCACCATAGATATCTGTTACCACACACCTCCCCAACAGTCTTCCTCTCCTCCCCACAAATACTCTCCCCACCACAGCTATCTACCAACAGCACACACCTTTCCCACCAGTACCACTACTCTTCTAAACTACACAGTTATCCGCCGCTAACACCCCCCTACGCCCAACCAACAATACAGCCTTCTCCTCCCTACCACTCCCCCTCTCTTCACCACTGTCATCCTTCTCCCCACCATCGTTATGTACCACTATCACCCTCTTCTCCACCACAAGCATCACCACCATCTCCACACAGATGTGTGCAATGGACTCAAACAGCAAGGGGCCCAAACAAGGCTGTTTGTTTATAGTCAACTTTAAGGCCGAGTAAATAATGTTAATCGAGGATTTGATGAAAGCTATTTATTCGGCCTGGCCCGTGGTCTGGGACCGGGTCGCGGGGGCGATGATCCCCAGAATTAACAACAGATAGACGAAAGGTAGGTAGCATATTTTTAAAGATATGAACGATATTGATCACAATTTTTTTAATTCAAGAGTAAGGGTTCCTTTATGTTGGTGCAGGGCTTTTGATCCAAGAAACTAGACCTCTACATGTGCCTTTATACTGCTGCAGAGCTTTTGATCCAGGAAACTGGACCTCTGCATGACGCAAATGCCTGACAAGCCTGGTTGTGATGGCTGTGCAATCCTGGGGAGCTGATGGCAGCAACAACTTGGTCAGTCGTTTAGCTCTCTTAAAGCGTAATGAAGCTTTAACAGGACACGTTGTCCCAAATAAAAGCTTGAGCTACAACGCTTCTCTCTTCAGTATTGTTGTGGAGCCAGTTAACAATGATGTCTGGCCTCAGGCACAGCTTGGCCTTAAAGAAGAGCTCTTGAGTAGCAGGTGTCTCACACACATGCTACTGCCTGATGAAACACGTACGTAACCTGTATTGTAACGAAGCACTGTCTCTATCTTTAATTAACGCCATCGTTAAGAGTCTTCCTCTCACTAGTGCTCCATCTATCACTTGTTCTCCATCACTCCCTCACTAGTGCTCCATCTATCACTTGTTCTCCATCACTCCCTCACTAGTGCTCCATCTATCACTTGTTCTCCATCACTCCCTCACTAGTGCTCCATCTATCACTTGTTCTCCATCACTCCCTCACTAGTGCTCCATCTATCACTTGTTCTCCATCACTCCCTCACTAGTGCTCCATCTATCACTTGTTCTCCATCACTCCCTCACTAGTGCTCCATCTATCACTTGTTCTCCATCACTCCCTCACTAGTGCTCCATCTATCACTTGTTCTCCATCACTCCCTCACTAGTGCTCCATCTATCACTTGTTCTCCATCACTCCCTCACTAGTGCTCCATCTATCACTTGTTCTCCATCACTCCCTCACTAGTGCTCCATCTATCACTTGTTCTCCATCACTCCCTCACTAGTGCTCCATCTATCACTAGTGCTCCATCACTCCCTCACTAGTGCTCCATCTATCACTAGTGCTCCATCACTCCCTCACTAGTGCTCCATCTATCACTTGTTCTCCATCACTCCCTCACTAGTGCTCCATCTATCACTTGTTCTCCATCACTCCCTCACTAGTGCTCCATCTATCACTTGTTCTCCATCACTCCCTCACTAGTGCTCCATCTATCACTTGTTCTCCATCACTCCCTCACTAGTGCTCCATCTATCACTTGTTCTCCATCACTCCCTCACTAGTGCTCCATCTATCACTAGTGCTCCATCACTCCCTCACTAGTGCTCCATCTATCACTAGTGCTCCATCACTCCCTCACTAGTGCTCCATCTATCACTTGTTCTCCATCACTCCCTCACTAGTGCTCCATCTATCACTTGTTCTCCATCACTCCCTCACTAGTGCTCCATCTATCACTAGTGCTCCATCACTCCCTCACTAGTGCTCCATCTATCACTTGTTCTCCATCACTCCCTCACTAGTGTTTCATCACTCCCTCACTAGTGTTCCATCACTCCCTCACTAGTGTTTCATCATTCACTAGTGTTCCATCACTCCCTCACTAGTGTTCCATCACTCCCTCACTAGTGTTCCATCACTCCCTCACTAGTGTTTCATCATTCACTAGTGTTCCATCACTCCCTCACTAGTGTTCCATCACTCCCTCACTAGCGTTCCATCACTCCCTCACTAGTGTTCCATCACTCACTAGTGTTCCATCACTCCCTCACTAGTGTTCCATCACTCCCTCACTAGTGTTCCATCACTCCCTCACTAGTGTTCCATCACTCACTAGTGTTCCATCACTCCCTCACTAGCGTTCCATCACTCCCTCACTAGTGTTCCATCACTCCCTCACTAATGTTCCATCACTCACTAGTGTTCCATCACTCCCTCACTAGTGTTCCATCACTCACTAGTGTTCCATCACTCACTCACTAGTGTTCCATCACTCCCTCACTAGTGTTCCATCACTCCCTCACTAGTGTTCCATCTTTGAAGAGGTTCCCGTGTCTTGAGACATGGCGGTGTTGTCATGGTGTGAGGATCATAGGGGCAGTGATACGCCTGCACAAGCTGCTTCACTATTCCATCCGTCACTCTTACCAAGTTGCTCTTCTTGCTGGTCAAGGACTCTTTATCCAGGGTATTGGTTCCACCCTTCCCCTCCTCGGATCAAACCTGATTACCTCACATTCCATACGAGTTGTGTGACCATAATGATTTAGTGATTCCAAGTGATAATAATAATAATAATTTCACACATTCGTGGCACATATTTCAGTGGAACACGAACTACATCTGGAAGTGACACAGGGTCACCATAACACTCATGGTGTGTGGGGCACGAACTACATCTGGAAGTGACACAGGGTCACCATAACACTCATGGTGTGTGGGGCACGAACTACATCTGGAAGTGACACAGGGTCACCATAACACTCATGGTGTGTGGGGCACGAACTACACCTGGAAGTGACACAGGGTCACCATAACACTCATGGTGTGTGGGGCACGAACTACACCTGGAAGTGACACAGGGTCACCATAACACTCATGGTGTGTGGGGCACGAACTACACCTGGAAGTGACACAGGGTCACCATAACACTCATGGTGTGTGGGGCACGAACTACACCTGGAAGTGACACAGGGTCACCATAACACTCATGGTGTGTGGGGCACGAACTACACCTGGAAGTGACACAGGGTCACCATAACCCCCATGGCGTGTGGGGCACGAACTACACCTGGAAGTGACACAGGGTCACCATAGCACCCATGGCGTGTGGGGCACGAACTACACCTGGAAGTGACACAGGGTCACCATAACACTCATGGTGTATGGGGCACGAACTACACCTGGAAGTGACACAGGGTCGCCATAACCCCCATGGCGTGTGGGGCACGAACTACACCTGGAAGTGACACAGGGTCACCATAACACTCATGGTGTGTGGGGCACGAACTACACCTGGAAGTGACACAGGGTCACCATAACACATGGTGTGTGGGGCACGAACTACACCTGGAAGCGACACAGTGTCACCATAACACCCATGGTGTATGGGGCACGAACTACACCTGGAAGTGACACAGGGTCACCATAACACTCATGGTGTGTGGGGCACGAACTACACCTGGAAGTGACACAGGGTCACCATAACACATGGTGTGTGGGGCACGAACTACACCTGGAAGCGACACAGGGTCACCATAACACCCATGGTGTGTGTGATGTCCGTCTTATATGTCCAAATATTTTTGTTAGTGGGTATGGGCTTGAGAAGGTCCTGCTTAGTATGGGCCAGTAGGCATGCTGCAGTATTCCTCCTTATGTTCTTATGTTCTATGGCTCATTCTTACAAAACTTGAGGTAATCGTACAAATATGAACATTTCCTGCTTTGTTCTTTAATATACGTTTTTGTAGATGTTTATATTGTACGTAAGTTTATTGAGGTACAAGTACACATAAATACACTTACACAAATTATCATACCTGGTAACATGTGTAAATTATTCTCCAGAATAACCCCCAAAAATCAAAGTAACTTATTTCCATTTCCATCTTACTTTAAAATAAAGAAAATAGTAATTGTTTAGTTACAGAAAACGTTAAGAAAGTGACGTTGGTAACTTGGTAAGAAAACCATGATAATAATGCTAGGTTGGTGTATCAGGCGCAGCGGTGTATAATGTTGCTGTGAGGAGCGCCATTAAACTGCTCCTATATTTGGCGCAGTAAATGGCCCCAGACACGCGTAGGCGCAACCCAGGCAAGGCAGCCCACTTTCCCATCAGGAGACGTAAACGTTTAATTTTGAACGTTTCCTTTTTTTCCTTAACCACCTCGTTGCCAGACATATTATGGCCTGGTTTTCTGATTTGCTTATTTGCGATTAAATATAAGTTTTTTCTTGGTTTATTTAACCTAACCTAGGTTAACTAAATTAAAAACACTCAATTTAGAGGAAATGGAAAGCGTCTGAAAATGGACGTTGAGCAATGTCATAGCTGCAGCCCAGCTTGGTTACAACGTTGATTTTGATACGCTGTTACCACCGCCAGTTTCTTTTTACCTGCAACTCTACTTACGTTACTTTATAATTATTAGGTATATTAAGCCGCTTAACTTCTGGCGACAGTTTGGCTGAATGTAACCAGGAAACATTGGAATCTGTCCCACTATTACCATAGCAAAGTCCATACATAGCATTAAGAATAAGTATGATAGGGCTCACACAGCCAGGAATGAGTGAAACTAGTATCGGCCAACGAAAAGGCTGGGAATCAACCCCTGCAACAACAGTTAGGCGAGCTCAAACCTCAGTGAGGGTCACCCTTCTCATGACACCTCCACTTTCACTCTCACCTCATCTTACTGGCTGTATACGAAGTCTTAAGATTAGGTACGATAGCACTCGGAGAAAGTGATTCCCGTCCACGGCTAGTTAAGCAGGGTCAGGAGCTGAGAGTCAACACTTGCATCCACAAATGTAGGTGTACGCACACACACACAGGAGACATAATGGGGAACAGATACAAATGGATCTGGACAAACTACAAGATTGGTCATATAAATGGTTGCTTGACTTCGTGCCACAGTTATCGCGATGTTATGAAGGTTGGGAAAGTGGCAAGACGACCGAATGCGGAATATAGGTCCTACGGACAGAGGCTGCTGCAGACCTCAGTCTGAGAGAAAGACCTAGGGGTGAGAATAGAGTTAAGCAATCGCCGGAGGCTTACATCAACCGAATAACCTCTGCAGCCTGACAAATGTAGGAGTAGCCTTCAGGAATCTCAGTCATTCCTGGTCCTTGATACAAAAGATGTAAGGAACATCTTGGAATACGGAGCACCAGCATAGAACCCACACTTGAAAAAAAACGTGTTAAGAAATGGCAGAAAGTGCAGAGATATGCATCAAGGATAGTTGCAGAACTAAACATACGGGCTACGAGGAGAGACGAACGGAATTGCACATACCAACATTGGAGAACAGGAGAACAAGGGAATATGTAATAAAAACTTACAAAATACTTAGAGGAATTGATAGGGTAGACAAGGATAGGTTGTTTGAGAGAGAAACAAGTACTTGGGGGCACAGCTGGAAGATAGACATAGATGTCAGATAGGAATATCAGGAAATGGAATGACCACGAGGAAGTGTGGCAGGTTCCCTATGTAGTTTTACGAGGAGGTACGATACGACGCCCTCAAGGCTAGGAGGAAGATAACGCGGGACCAGGAGCTAAGACTTGACCCTGCCTCTCTCTTCGCCACACCAGGAACACAGGAGTTAAGGCACTAGACACAAGATGGAATGGTTTAAGAATATAGATGTGAGTGAGGCACCAACAACCAGAATAGCCAGTCTGACATGAGGCAGAGGTGGAGCTGTCACCACCCCTACCCACGCCCACCCTCACCCCTCCCCGCAAATCCACAGGCGCCCACGCCCACCTCAGCGATCACTTTACATATACCTCCAGCCACACCTCACACGCCCACCTCAACGATCACTTCACATATACCTCCAGCCACACCTCACACGCCCACCTCAACGATCACTTCACATATACCTCCAGCCACACCTCACACGCCCACCTCAACGATCACTTCACATATACCTCCAGCCACACCTCACATGCCCACCTCAACGATCACTTCACATATACCTCCAGCCACACCCCACACGCCCACCTCAACGATCACTTCACATATACCTCCAGCCACACCTCACACGCCTACCTCAACAATCACTTCACATATACCTCCAGCCACACCCCACACGCCCACCTCAACGATCACTTTACATATACCTCCAGCCACACCCCACACGCCCACCTCAACGATCACTTCACATATACCTCCAGCCACACCCCACACGCCCACCTCAACGATCACTTCACATATACCTCCAGCCACACCTCACGCCCACCTCAACGATCACTTCACATATACCTCCAACCACACCCCACACGCCCACCTCAACGATCACTTCACATATACCTCCAGCCACACCCCACACGCCCACCTCAACGATCACTTCACATATACCTCCAGCCACACCTCACACGCCCACCTCAACGATCACTTCACATATACCTCCAGCCACACCTCAAACACCCACCCATATCCGGATTATCATCTCTGAGAAGCGCTAAACCCACGTGTGTCATGTAATCAGGCTTGATTCAGTGAAAGGGGGAGGGAGTAGCTCAAATTCCTTTGATCAAGAGTCCTTCACCAACGTTAAAGTACCCCTTTCCCTTCGAAGAGTACCAAGAAGAGTGTTTTATCTTGCATTACAGATTGCTGCCACCTTCTTCATTCCTACACCAGTTTGAAAAGACGTGGAACATGGTAGACCAGGGAGGCTCATTCAGGAAGGCTCATTCAGGGAGGCTCATTCAGGGAGGCTCATACAGGGAGGCTCATTCAGGGAGGCTCATTCAGGGAGGCTCATCAAAGGAGGGTCATCCAGGGAAACTCATCCAGGGAAGCTCATCAAAGGAGGGACATCCAGGGAGGCTCATCAAAGGAGGGTCATCAAGGGAGGCTCATCAAAGGAGGGTCATCCAGGGAGGCTCATCAAAGGAGGGTCATCAAGGGAGGCACATCAAAGGAGGGTCATCCGGGGAGGCTCATCAAAGGAGGGTCATCCGGGGAGGCTCATCAAAGGAGGGTCATCCAGGGAAGCTCATCAAAGGAGGGTCATCCAGGGACGCTCATCAAAGGAGGGTCATCCAGGGAAGCTCATCAAAGGAGGGTCATCCAGGGACGCTCATCAAAGGAGGGTCATCTAGGGAAGCTCATCAAAGGAGGGTCATCCAGGGACGCTCATCAAAGGAGGGTCATCCAGGGAGGCTCATCAAAGGAGGGTCATCAAGGGAGGCTCATCAAAGGAGGGTCATCCAGGGAGGCTCATCAAAGGAGGGTCATCCAGGGAGGCTCATCAAAGGAGGGTCATCCAGGGAGGCTCATCAAAGGAGGGTCATCCAGGGAGGCTCATCAAAGGAGGGTCATCCAGGGAGGCTCATCAAAGGAGGGTCATCAAGGGAGGCATATCAAAGGAGGGTCATCCAGGGAGGCTTATCAAAGGAGGGTCATCCAGGGAGGCTCATCAAAGGAGGGTCATTCAGGGAGGCTCATCAAAGGAGGGTCATTCAGGGAGGCTCATCAAAGGAGGGTCATCCAGGGAGGCTTATCAAAGGAGGGTCATCCAGGGAGAGTCATCCAGGGAGGGTCATCCAGGGAGGGTCATCCAGTGAGGGGTCATTGAGGGAGGGTCATGCAATGAGGGGGTCATCCAGTAAGGGTCATGCAGTGAGGGTCATGCAGCGCAAGGAATGGTGAAGGCTCTAGCCTCCGTCTGCTAATTGCAGTCCGGTCTATGATCGTTTGGGTTGTTGGTGAATACCTTCACGTCATAGAAGAGACCGGCTTCATAAATGGGTGTAATCGTACCTACGACCATGTGAACTCAAGTCATCTGACCGAAAAGCTGAAAGTTGGGCCCAAGCGCTGACCCTCAACTCGGCAAAATTAGATTGGGAACTTCAAATAGGTAATTGTACATATGCCTGTTCCCGTTTCCACCCACCGACACAACCCCCTTACAACCCCCCCCCCCATACACACACGAGGTACGATAAAGCTCTTGGAGCAGGGAGAGTGGGCCTAGTAGCGATCAGCGAAGAGGCGGGGCCAGGAGCTATGAATCGACCCCTGCAACCACAAATAGGCAAGTACAAATGGGTGAGAGTACACACACACACACACACACGTACATTTTCCCATTAGCGGGCGACGTGTGGGTGAAGAAGCAACTTGTGTGACGCTACGCCATTTTACCCTCACGTGGGAATTATTCCAATTTATTGATAACGAATATTTTATAGCGTAGGAAAAAGTTGCGTAGAGTGGTAAGGAGCGTGAGGTGAGGGCGTCAGGCAGGTGTGGAGAGCTAATTAACACCAAAATGGACCTCACATCACACCACTTTATTATTTGCTACCGTATGAAATGTGTGTAACTATCATCACTGTTACACACACACACACACACAAATGCACGCACACACACACACAAATGCACACACACACAAATGCACACACACACACACACACAAATGCACACACACACACACACACACACACACACACACACACACACACACACACACACACGTGGCTCTTGAAATTCAACCCCAGAAAATGTGTGGAATATTAGTTTTAGGCCGACACATGATAGAAGACACACTTAGTGAAACATCTCGTATATATCAAAGGTTCTTTGCTGCAAGTGCCAAAAATATGTGATGAACCTGTGAGGAAGGAAAACAACACCAGTCAGGACATAACATCTCAAGACATGCAGTTCACGAAAGCAATTCACTACGAACCCAAAATTTGGAGAGAAAACTTCAGGTGACGTTTCTGTCTGCTCTGGGCCATTGCCAGTGATCCGTGGCAAACTCAGTCATCATCTAATGTTTCCTCTCCAAATTGTGGGTTATTTGTGAATTGTTCACGCCACGGTATTGAGAATATCCTCGTCAAAAGAATTGAATAATGAAAATGGTAAAGTCTTAGGGTAAGCAACAGATCCAACCTTTACCGAGACGCACAAATTAAACAGGGGCAGCATACGCCAATGATTCTTAAAGAGAAAACCAGCACGGATTTAGGAATGATTAATGTTGTCTTGCAGAGATACTTGAAGTCTATGATAGTCACTGATATATAACAACCACAATGTATGGTCTCCTATATTCTTGGACTGCAAGAAAGCATTTAATATAGTACCACATAAGAAGTTAGATTATAAATTAGAAGGACAGATAGAATTAAAGGCAGTTTTCCGGTGGCTTAGGGGTTCTTGGAAGAAAGGAGGAAGAGAGAAAGGGATGAGACTTGAGAATGGGAGAAAGTAATGAGTGGGGAAAGCCCCGCGATGATCAGTATTAGGATCTCTACTATTCCTAATATACGTTGAATGACACACCAAGAGAGTAAGCCTTCTTGTCTTTGCTGATGATGTAAATCTAATGAGAAGAATAAGAACAGAAGAGGGCAGATATAAGCTCCAAGAAGACCTCGGTAGACTATGGATGTTGTCCAACAAGTGACTTCTGGAGTTCGACCCAGCACTACCGGAAGCTTATGTGGGAATACAGTATGGGCGGAGAGAAGCTGCAACAAGTGCACATCTAGCAAACCCTAAGAAAAAAGCATTCAGGAACTTGAACGAAGAATCTTTCAAAACATTATACTCGACACATTTTTTACATTTTTGACCAATCATCCAGTATGTGTTCCCATTGGCCAAGCAAGTGCTTAAGCTCGAGAAGGTATAAAAGGTTTGCAACCAGACTATTCCTTTAACTGAGAGGAATGTACTTTGAGAGATTAAAGGAATTAACTCTGACGACCTTGGCAAGGAGGACTAGAGAAGACATGATTACGATGAGCTAAACGCTAAGAGGAATTGATAGGGACAGATCAACATCAAAGGAATTATAAGGACAGACAGTAATCAACCTGGGTCAAGAGGCCTAGATTAATATAAGGATGTTATGACGTGTGTCTTTAGTCTCAGGCTGGTTGGAAAGTGGAATGATTTAGGTGAGGAAGTGGTGAAGGCACACTCAATAAAGAGTTTGAAGAGCAGATATGATAAAACACAAGAGGCCATAGATCATCTATGTCGATAACAGCAGTCTAGGAGGCGGTGTCAGGATCTGAGTATGGACCACCACAAACACAACTTTGGTGAATACCACAAACGTGGCACAGGAACCCACAAATATAGATAGATAGTCAATTAAGTCTGTGCTCTGGCACATGACGATGTCACTACGCAAAACTAACAAATTTTCGAAATTATTAAACCCAGAAATATTGATCCTATCTCACGGACTATAACTAGAAGATGCAAATTTTTTAAATGTGTGAAGAATTTTTAATGAGGTTTCTTGGCAGAGAGAGAGAGAGAGAGAGAGAGAGAGATGTGTGTGTTCACCTATATGTGGTCGCAGGGGTCGAGTCATAGCTCCTGGCCCTGCCTCTTCACTACTAGGTCTCCTCTCTCTGCCCCATGAGCTTTATCGTATCTCTTCTGTTTTGTGTGTGTGTACTCAGTACTCACCTATTTGTACTCACTTATTTGTGGTTGCAGGGGTCGATTCATAGCTCCTGGCTCCGCCTCTTCACTGATCGCTACTAGGCCCTCTCTCCCTGCTCCATGAGCTTTATCAAACCTCGTCTTAAAACTATATGTGGTTCCTGCCTCCACTACATCACTAGACAGTGTGTGTGTGTGTGTGTGTGTGCTTGAATGTACTCACCTAATTGTGGTTGCAGGGGTCGAGACTCAGCTCCTGGCCCCGCCTTTTCACCGACCGCTACTAGGTCCTCTCTCCCCCTGCACCACGAGCTTTATCATACCTCGTATTAAAACTATGTATAGTTCCTGCCTCCACTACATTGCTTGCCAGACTATTCCACTTCCTAACTACTCTATGACTTAAGAAATACTTCTTAAAAATACCTAGAAATACTAACGTGTGCGTGCGTGCGCCACGAGTTGTAATTGGGTGTATCGAGTTGCAGCTCCAGGACCGACTTCAATCGATGAGCGTAGGTGGTATCTAAGGTCCTCGTCTCACCACTGGAACTAGGCCAGCCGAGCCAGGGGAAACTTACTCATTCAACACTGAGTCCACACACACACACACACACACACACACACACACACACACACACACAGCCAGAAGCAACACCAGGTTTATCCCAGTGTTGCTGAGAATCTTAAGGGAGGGATCTTAATGTCGGTGAGAAGCTCTTGATCCAAGGAGCTAGACTTATCTCCCCCTTCCATGGGCTGGGATGCCTCCCATTCAAAGACGCTATTTAATCAACAGGGGTTTAGTGCGTCCCCTAATTAAAAACTGATGCTGAGGTCTGGCGAATGATGATGTGTCACCCAGGAGGAGGAGAAGGAAGAGCTGGAGGAGAAGAGGGGGAGAAGGAAGAGAAGGAGGAGGAGAAGAAAGAGGAGAAGGAGGAGGAGAAGAAGAAGGAGGAAGAGAAGGAGAAGAAGGAGGAAGAGAAGAAGGAGGAGAAGAAGGAGGAGGAGAAGGAGGAGGAGAAGAAGGAGGAGGAGAAGAGGGAGGAGAAGAAGAAGGAGGAGAAGAAGAAGGAGAAGAAGAAAAAGGAGGAGGAGAAGAAGAAAAAGGAGGAGGAGAAGAAGAAAAAGGAGGAGGAGAAGAAAAAGGAGGAGGAGAAGAAGAAAAAGGAGGAGGAGAAGAAGAAAAAGGAGGAGGAGAAGAAGGAGGAGGAGGAGAAGAAGAAGGAGGAGGAGAAGAAGAAGGAGGAGGAGAAGAAGAAGGAGGAGGAGAAGAAGGAGGAGGAGAAGAAGGAGGAGGAGGAGAAGGAGGAGGAGGAGAAGAAGGAGGAGGAGAAGAAGGAGGAGGAGAAGAAGGAGGAGGAGAAGGAGGAGGAGAAGAAGGAGGAGGAGAAGGAGGAGGAGGAGAAGAAGGAGGAGGAGAAGAAGGAGGAGGAGGGGAAGAAGGAGGAGGAGAAGGAGGAGGAGAAGAAGGAGGAGGAGAAGAAGGAGGAGGAGGAGAAGAAGGAATAGGAGAAGGAGGAGAAGGAGGCCAATCAGTGTGGCTTATTGCTGCTGAGGTCCTTTGATCCTGCCATAACAGTCTGCTAACACCCAGGTACCTATTTACTGCTAGGTAAACGAGGGTAATACGTGTAAGGAAACATGGCCAACATCTCTATATTCAAGTTCAAACCTGGATTCATCCGTCGTGAGGTAAATGCGCGACCACTTTATCCACGAGCCACTCTTTGAGGAGCCGGCCAGTTACAAGGACACTTAAATTATTCCGTTGAGATTAATGGTGATACTGATGACGGGGTTTATTAAGTCATCAAAATGTAATTAGAGCGAAACGTTGTTCCAGTAACGACTTGATCTGCTACTTGTATCTTTATCATCTCGTTCTGTTACTTGTATCTTTATCATCTCGTTCTGTTACTTGTGTCTTTGTCATCTTGTTCTGTTACTTGTGTCTTTGTCATCTTGTTCTGTTACTTGTATCTTTATCATCTCGTTCTGTTACTTGTGTCTTTGTCATCTTGTTCTGTTGCTTGTGTCTTTGTCATCTTGTTCTGTTGCTTGTGTCTTTGTCATCTTGTTCTGTTACTTGTATCTTTATCATCTCATTCTGTTACTTGTGTCTTTGTCATCTTGTTCTGTTGCTTGTGTCTTTGTCATCTTGTTCTGTTGCTTGTGTCTTTGTCATCTTGTTCTGTTACTTGTGTCTTTGTCATCTTGTTCTGTTAACTGTGTCTTTGTCATCTCGTTCTGTTACTTGTGTCTTTGTCATCTTGTTCTGTTACTTGTGTCTTTGTCATCTTGTTCTGTTACTTGTGTCTTTGTCATCTTGTTCTGTTGCTTGTGTCTTTGTCATCTTGTTCTGTTACTTGTATCTTTATCTCATTCTGTTACTTGTGTCTTTGTCATCTTGTTCTGTTGCTTGTGTCTTTGTCATCTTGTTCTGTTGCTTGTGTCTTTGTCATCTTGTTCTGTTACTTGTGTCTTTGTCATCTTCTGTTAACTGTGTCTTTGTCATCTCGTTCTGTTACTTGTGTCTTTGTCATCTTGTTCTGTTACTTGTGTCTTTGTCATCTTGTTCTGTTACTTGTGTCTTTGTCATCTTGTTCTGTTACTTGTGTCTTTGTCATCTTGTTCTGTTACTTGTGTCTTTGTCATCTTGTTCTGTTGCTTGTGCCTTTGTCATCTTGTTCTGTTGCTTGTGCCTTTGTCATCTTGTTCTGTTACTTGTGTCTTTGTCATGGTGTCTCATTACCTCCTTCCCAACCTACACCTGAGTCTTATCTCTAATTGATCTTTATCCCACTATGATAACATATTAGTAGATAAGCACAGCTACTCAGTAGGGTTATTATCCCACTATGATAACATGACCATAACCAAGCACATTTAGGGAGCAACTTGCAATGTAAACAATGGAGCCAGGCTTAGCCTTGGTTACAAGTACTTCTGCCAGTTTGTTCTATACACAGACGGTGATCATACTAACTGTAAAATGTCTATTCTGCCTTATGGTCACTCGTGAACATTCTGTCCATTTATTAAATGTAGAGATAGGCAGGTATTAGTGAGAATAAGACTCCAGATATTTTGAGCAAATGTCTAAAATTTCTTTGTATCAGATAAGATAGGCAATTTGCAAAAAGTATTTTTCTTTTTTTTTTTAAATGTATTCCAGTTAGCCCTTGTAGGGTGTAATTCCTAGGCGTTTTGTGAACGCACATGCTTTGGCGCTACTGTCCACAGGCGGATGTGTGATGCACAGTGAACTAGCCGCTGCTGTCCACAGGAAGGATATGGGAAACCGCAGTAAAGTAGCCGCTGGGCGGTAAAACCTAAACAGAATTAAGCCTTCCAAATGGTCAGTTTTCACAACCGTCAACCCCTGAAAAAAACAAAAGTTACTTAACAGTATATGAGTGAGGACGAGAGTGGTGGTAGAGGAGACAAACCACATTTCTTGTTACCAAGTTGGCTGAATCTTTTCATCAATTCTCACCTTTACTGATTCTCACGTTAGAAAAATATTAAAAACATAGGTATAAATTTTATAGTCATATATGGCTACTTTATGGCTTAGGGTTTAAAACAGTTTCGCTAGTTGTAAACGAAATATAGTTGGCTGAAACACTGTTAATGTTACATCAGTGAGTTTTGTCGGAACGTTCCTAAGCTTCTAGCGTCATATTATCATCAGAAAAACCTATGAAAAGCAGCCGACGGAGAACTGAGCCTACACTGCTTGAGCTAAGTGATCCACACGGGTTTAACGCATCAAAAGTTTTGGTTAATATTTCAACTCAGGTTACATATTTACTCATTTAACTTATACAAAAAAAAATTGCAGGTAATACATACTATTTTTCTTATAAGTGTACGTATGTTGAGGATAGCGTGAGGCTGCTGTAGGGTTATGTTCAAACTAAGTTCTAAACCCGTGTGGGTCATACAGCAGCTGTAGAGTGAAATGTGAGGGGTGTTGATGCAAGCAAGAATGACTACATGTGCGAAAGTAGTGGTTTGGAGGTGAGAGAGACCCTCATCACACACCACACCACCCTCATCACACACCACACCACCCTCATCACACACCACACCACCCTCATCACACACCACACCACCCTCATCACACACCACACCACCCTCATCACACACCACACCACCCTCATCACACACCACACCCACACCACCCTCATCACACACCACACCACCCTCATCACACACCACACCCACACCACCCTCATCACACACCACACCCACACCACCCTCATCACACACCACACCCACACCACCCTCATCACACACCACACCCACACCACCCTCATCACACACCACACCCACACCACCCTCATCACACACCACACCCACACCACCCTCATCACACACCACACCCACACCACCCTCATCACATACCACACCCACACCACCCTCATCACACACCACACCCACACCACCCTCATCACACACCACACCCACACCACCCTCATCACACACCACACCCACACCACCCTCATCACACACCACACCCACACCACCCTCATCACATACCACACCCACACCACCCTCATCACACACCACACCCACACCACCCTCATCACATACCCACACCACCCTCATCACACACCACACCCACACCACCCTCATCACACACCACACCCACACCACCCTCATCACATACCCACACCACCCTCATCACACACCACACCCACACCACCCTCATCACATACCCACACCACCCTCATCACACACCACACCCACACCACCCTCATCACATACCCACACCACCCTCATCACACACCACACCCACACCACCCTCATCACACACCACACCCACACCACCCTCATCACACACCACACCCACACCACCCTCATCACACACCACACCCACACCACCCTCATCACATACCCACACCACCCTCATCACACACCACACCCACACCACCCTCATCACATACCCACACCACCCTCATCACACACCACACCCACACCACCCTCATCACATACCCACACCACCCTCATCACACACCACACCCACACCACCCTCATCACACACCACACCCACACCACCCTCATCACACCACACCCACACCACTCTCATCACACCACACCCACACCACTCATCACACACCACACCCACACCACTCATCACACACCACACCCACACCACTCTCATCACACACCACACCCCTCATCACACACCACACCCACACCACCCTCATCACGCACCACACCCACACCACTCTCATCACACACCACACCCACACCACCCTCATCACATACCCACACCACCCTCATCACACACCACACCCACACCACCCTCATCACACACCACACCCACACCACCCTCATCACATACCCACACCACCCTCATCACACACCACACCCACACCACCCTCATCACATACCCACACCACCCTCATGACACACCACACCCACACCACCCTCATCACACACCACACCCACACCACCCTCATCACACACCACACCCACACCACCCTCATCACACACCACACCCACACCACCCTCATCACACACCACACCCACACCACCCTCATCACACACCACACCCACACCACCCTCATCACATACCCACACCACCCTCATCACACACCACACCCACACCACCCTCATCACATACCCACACCACCCTCATCACACACCACACCCACACCACCCTCATCACATACCCACACCACCCTCATCACACACCACACCCACACCACCCTCATCACACCACACCCACACCACTCATCACACACCACACCCACACCACTCATCACACACCACACCCACACCACTCATCACACACCACACCCACACCACTCTCATCACACACCACACCCCTCATCACACACCACACCCACACCACCCTCATCACGCACCACACCCACACCACTCTCATCACACACCACACCCACACCACCCTCATCACACACCACACCCACACCACCCTCATCACACACCACACCCACACCACTCGTCACACACCACACCCACACCACCCTCATCACGCACCACACCCACACCACTCATCACACACCACACCCACACCACCCTCATCACACATCACACCCACACCACCCTCATCACACATCACACCCACACCACCCTCATCACACATCACACCCACACCACCCTCATCACACACCACACCCACACCACTCACCACACACCACACCCACACTACTCTCATCACACACCACACCCACACCACTCATCACACACCACACCCACACCACTCATCACACACCACACCCGACTCCACTCACCACGCCCACAATCGACACCACTCACTACACACCACGCCCACACCCGACACCACTCACCACGCCCACACCCGACACCACTCACTACACACCACGCCCACACCCGACACCACTCTCATCACACACCACACCCACATCACTCACCACACACCACGCCCACACCACTCTCACCACACACCACGCCCACACCACTCACCACACCCACACCACTCACCACGCCCACACCCCACACATCACACACCGCTCTCACCACGCAGCACGCCCACACCCCACACCACTCACCACACACCACGCCCACACCACTCACCACACCACGCCCACACCCCACACCGCTCTCACCACACAGCACGCCCACACCCCACAATACTCTCACGACACACCACGCCCACACCCCAGAATACTCTCACCACACACCACGCCCACACCCCACACCGCTCTCACCGCACACCACGCCCACACCCCACAATACTCTCACCACACACCACGCCCACACCCCACAATACTCTCACCACAGCACGCCCACACCCCACACTACGTCTACCTCACACCACACTCACGAAAGCCCCCAAAAAATGTCAGGATGGATAATGAGAACTTTCAGAACAAGAGAAATTACGCTGATGGTAACACTATTCAGAACACTTGTGCTCTTATGTTTAGAATATTGTTCAGTGTTGGCGGCTGTGTTCAAAGGAGCTAGATTTCTGTATAGAGGTTATTTAGAGCCTGCATAGAGCCAGTAAAGTATTTAAATTACTAGAAATGTTTTAAAAGTGCTGGGAATGTACTCACTGGAGCGATGAACAGAGATATCTAATAATATATACATGAATGATACCTGTGGTCACTGTCCTACATCTGTGCACTGCTGTGGTCACTGTCCTACATCTGTGCACTGCTGTGGTCACTGTCCTACATCTGTGCACTGCTGTGGTCACTGTCCTACATCGGTGCACTGTCATAATAACGTACTAGACACATACAAAAGGAATTATAAAAAAAATGTAAAAAATCAGGGGCTCCAGAGTACAGTAATATAACTGTTGAAGTTAGTGGTCCAAAACTTACACTGCTGTCAGCAAATATCACAAATATTTTGGGAACAATATAAAAGGTTTCACGAGGACACTGGATCACTAAACTAGATCACTACTACTGTCAAATGCCAGGGCAACTAGGCTGTGACTGCTATGTGGGCTAGCAGACCGCTAAGAACAAAAAAAAAAAAAAAAAGGGCACCGCGAGACATGACATAAATGGACGCAAAGAACTAACCAATACACTTGACACTCCTCCAACCACCATGACAAAAGTGGACGCCAATGTATTAACAAGTTTGACACGCCTTCACCTCCGAGGTGTTTCTCAGGAAGTGTTAGGTCAGTCACCCTCACACATGACACAAGTGGACGCATGTGTACCGAGTCTGACACGCTTGACACGCCTTCACCAACTACTTTCTGGGTAATAATATCTTTACTTACTACAAGTACATGTACATGGTATACAGGTCTAGCTGACATCAATGACATACTACTATACATTATTATTATTATTATTATAATCAAGGGGAAGCGCTAAACCCGGAGGATTATACAGCGCCTGGGGGGGGGGATGTGGAAGGCATTCAGGCTTAATTCGGGGAACTGGAGCACAGATCTAATTCCCTAAATCAAGAGCCCCTCACCAACATCAAGGAACCTTCCTTGAGGGGATATACTACTATACAGAAAGTCCCTTGTTATGCAGAGCATTTCGGGCAAATTAGGTCAGTTTTGTCCCAGGATGCGACCCACACAAGTCCACTAACGCCCAGGAGCCCATTTTAAACTGATGATGAGGCTGGAGGCAGTGGAGATGTCATTTCTGAGGGCAATGTATGGTGTGAATATAATGCAGAGAATTCGTAGTTTGGTAGTTAGGAGGAGGTGCGGGATTACCAAAACTGTTGTCCAGAGGGCTGAGGAAGGGTTGTTGAGGTGGTTCGGACATGTAGAGAGAATGGAGCGAAACAGAATGACTTCAAGAGTGTATCAGTCTGTAGTGGAAGGAAGGCGGGGTAGGGGTCGGCCTAGGAAAGGTTGGAGGGAGGGGGTAAAGGAGGTTTTGTGTGCGAGGGGCTTGGACTTCCAGCAGGCATGCGTGAGCGTGTTTGATAGGAGTGAATGGAGACAAATGGTTTTTAATACTTGACGTGCTGTTGGAGTGTGAGCAAAGTAACATTTATGAAGGGATTCAGGGAAACCGGCAGGCCGGACTTCAGTCCTGGAGATGGGAAGTACAGTGCCTGCACTCTGAAGGAGGGGTGTTAATGTTGCAGTTTAAAAACTGTAGTGGAGTGAATGATGGTGAAAGTTTTTCTTTTTCGGGCCACCCTGCCTTGGTGGGAATCGGCCAGTGTGATAATAAAAATAATAATAATAATATATAATAATATATATAGATATATATATATATATATATATATATATATATATATATATATATATATATATATATAATGAGACAAATGCACACATACTTTTCTTTATTAAATTTGAACATAAAATCGTATTTGAGATATATTAGTCACCCTTCAATCTACACGTGGCATGTATAGGAAGAATTTTGAAAAGAAAAATAGTACCCGTGTCTCTCCAGTCTGGCCACATCTTCCTTACACCATATCACCAACACTCAGCACCACGGTATAGTACTCTCACCATGTTCACCACTGTTAAGTTAGCACCACCAGCGACACCAACACATTACTCCATCACCAGGCCACCACTGTTATGTTAGCACTACCAGCGACACCAACACATTACTCCATCACCATGTTCACCACTGTTAAGTTAGCACCACCAGCGACACCAACACATTACTCCATCACCATGTTCACCACTGTTAAGTTAGCACCACCAGCGACACCAACACATTACTCCATCACCAGGCCACCACTGTTATGTTAGCACCACCAGCGCCACCAACACATTACTCCATCACCAGGCCACCACTGTTATGTTAGCACCACCAGCGACACCAACACATTACTCCATCACTAGGCCACCACTGTTATGTTAGCACCACCAGCGACACCAACACATTACTCCATCACCAGGCCACCACTGTTATGTTAGCACCACCAGCGACACCAACACATTACTCCATCACCAGGCCACCACTGTTATGTTAGCACCACCAGCGACACCAACACATTACTCCATCACCAGGCCACCACTGTTATGTTAGCACCACCAGCGACACCAACACATTACTCCATCACCAGGCCACCACTGTTATGTTAGCACTACCAGCGACACCAACACATTACTCCATCACCAGGCCACCACTGTTATGTTAGCACTACCAGCGACACCAACACATTACTCCATCACCAGGCCACCACTGTTATGTTAGCACCACCAGCGCCACCAACACATTACTCCATCACCAGGCCACCACTGTTATGTTAGAACCACCAGCGCCACCAACACATTACTCCATCACCAGGCCACCACTGTTATGTTAGCACCACCAGCGACACCAACACATTACTCCATCACCAGGCCACCACTGTTATGTTAGCACCACCAGCGACACCAACACATTACTCCATCACCAGGCCACCACTGTTATGTTAGCACCACCAGCGACACCAACACATTACTCCATCACCAGGCCACCACTGTTATGTTAGCACTACCAGCGACACCAACACATTACTCCATCACCAGGCCACCACTGTTATGTTAGCACCACCAGCGACACCAACACATTACTCCATCACCAGGCCACCACTGTTATGTTAGCACCACCAGCGACACCAACACATTACTCCATCACCAGGCCACCACTGTTATGTTAGCACTACCAGCGACACCAACACATTACTCCATCACCAGGCCACCACTGTTATGTTAGCACCACCAGCGACACCAACACATTACTCCATCACCAGGCCACCACTGTTATGTTAGAACCACCAGCGCCACCAACACATTACTCCATCACCAGGCCACCACTGTTATGTTAGCACCACCAGCGACACCAACACATTACTCCATCACCAGGCCACCACTGTTATGTTAGCACCACCAGCGACACCAACACATTACTAAATCACCAGGCCACCACTGTTATGTTAGCACCACCAGCGACACCAACACATTACTCCATCACCAGGCCACCACTGTTATGTTAGCACCACCAGCGACACCAACACATTACTCCATCACCAGGCCACCACTGTTATGTTAGAACCACCAGCGCCACCAACACATTACTCCATCACCAGGCCACCACTGTTATGTTAGCACCACCAGCGACACCAACACATTACTCCATCACCAGGCCACCACTGTTATGTTAGCACCACCAGCGACACCAACACATTACTCCATCACCAGGCCACCACTGTTATGTTAGCACCACCAGCGACACCAACACATTACTCCATCACCAGGCCACCACTGTTATGTTAGAACCACCAGCGCCACCAACACATTACTCCATCACCAGGCCACCACTGTTATGTTAGCACCACCAGCGACACCAACACATTACTCCATCACCAGGCCACCACTGTTATGTTAGCACCACCAGCGACACCAACACATTACTCCATCACCAGGCCACCACTGTTATGTTAGCACCACCAGCGACACCAACACATTACTCCATCACCAGGCCACCACTGTTATGTTAGCACCACCAGCGACACCAACACATTACTCCATCACCAGGCCACCACTGTTATGTTAGCACCACCAGCGACACCAACACATTACTCCATCACCAGGCCACCACTGTTATGTTAGCACTACCAGCGACACCAACACATTACTCCATCACCAGGCCACCACTGTTATGTTAGCACCACCAGCGCCACCAACACATTACTCCATCACCAGGCCACCACTGTTATGTTAGCACCACCAGCGACACCAACACATTACTCCATCACCAGGCCACCACTGTTATGTTAGCACCACCAGCGCCACCAACACATTACTCCATCACCAGGCCACCACTGTTATGTTAGCACCACCAGCGACACCAACACATTACTCCATCACCAGGCCACCACTGTTATGTTAGCACCACCAGCGACACCAACACATTACTCCATCACCAGGCCACCACTGTTATGTTAGCACCACCAGCGACACCAACACATTACTCCATCACCAGGCCACCACTGTTATGTTAGCACTACCAGCGACACCAACACATTACTCCATCACCAGGCCACCACTGTTATGTTAGCACCACCAGCGCCACCAACACATTACTCCATCACCAGGCCACCACTGTTATGTTAGCACCACCAGCGACACCAACACATTACTCCATCACCAGGCCACCACTGTTATGTTAGCACCACCAGCGCCACCAACACATTACTCCATCACCAGGCCACCACTGTTATGTTAGCACCACCAGCGACACCAACACATTACTCCATCACCAGGCCACCACTGTTATGTTAGCACCACCAGCGCCACCAACACATTACTCCATCACCAGGCCACCACTGTTATGTTAGCACCACCAGCGACACCAACACATTACTCCATCACCAGGCCACCACTGTTATGTTAGCACCACCAGCGACACCAACACATTACTCCATCACCAGGCCACCACTGTTATGTTAGCACCACCAGCGACACCAACACATTACTCCATCACCAGGCCACCACTGTTATGTTAGCACCACCAGCGACACCAACACATTACTCCATCACCAGGCCACCACTGTTATGTTAGCACCACCAGCGACACCAACACATTACTCCATCACCAGGCCACCACTGTTATGTTAGCACCACCAGCGACACCAACACATTACTCCATCACCAGGCCACCACTGTTATGTTAGCACCACCAGCGACACCAACACATTACTCCATCACCAGGCCACCACTGTTATGTTAGCACCACCAGCGACACCAACACATTACTCCATCACCAGGCCACCACTGTTATGTTAGCACCACCAGCGACACCAACACATTACTCCATCACCAGGCCACCACTGTTATGTTAGCACCACCAGCGACACCAACACATTACTCCATCACCAGGCCACCACTGTTATGTTAGCACCACCAGCGACACCAACACATTACTCCATCACCAGGCCACCACTGTTATGTTAGCACCACCAGCGCCACCAACACATTACTCCATCACCAGGCCACCACTGTTATGTTAGCACCACCAGCGACACCAACACATTACTCCATCACCAGGCCACCACTGTTATGTTAGCACCACCAGCGCCACCAACACATTACTCCATCACCAGGCCACCACTGTTATGTTAGCACCACCAGCGACACCAACACATTACTCCATCACCAGGCCACCACTGTTATGTTAGCACCACCAGCGACACCAACACATTACTCCATCACCAGGCCACCACTGTTATGTTAGCACCACCAGCGACACCAACACATTACTCCATCACCAGGCCACCACTGTTATGTTAGCACCACCAGCGACACCAACACATTACTCCATCACCAGGCCACCACTGTTATGTTAGCACCACCAGCGACACCAACACATTACTCCATCACCAGGCCACCACTGTTATGTTAGAACCACCAGCGCCACCAACACATTACTCCATCACCAGGCCACCACTGTTATGTTAGAACCACCAGCGCCACCAACACATTACTCCATCACCAGGCCACCACTGTTATGTTAGAACCACCAGCGACACCAACACATTACTCCATCACCAGGCCACCACTGTTATGTTAGCACCACCAGCGACACCAACACATTACTCCATCACCAGGCCACCACTGTTATGTTAGCACCACCAGCGCCACCAACACATTACTCCATCACCAGGCCACCACTGTTATGTTAGCACCACCAGCGACACCAACACATTACTCCATCACCAGGCCACCACTGTTATGTTAGCACCACCAGCGACACCAACACATTACTCCATCACCAGGCCACCACTGTTATGTTAGCACCACCAGCGACACCAACACATTACTCCATCACCAGGCCACCACTGTTATGTTAGCACCACCAGCGACACCAACACATTACTCCATCACCAGGCCACCACTGTTATGTTAGCACCACCAGCGACACCAACACATTACTCCATCACCAGGCCACCACTGTTATGTTAGCACTACCAGCGACACCAACACATTACTCCATCACCAGGCCACCACTGTTATGTTAGCACCACCAGCGACACCAACACATTACTCCATCACCAGGCCACCACTGTTATGTTAGCACCACCAGCGACACCAACACATTACTCCATCACCAGGCCACCACTGTTATGTTAGCACCACCAGCGACACCAACACATTACTCCATCACCAGGCCACCACTGTTATGTTAGCACTACCAGCGACACCAACACATTACTCCATCACCAGGCCACCACTGTTATGTTAGCACCACCAGCGACACCAACACATTACTCCATCACCAGGCCACCACTGTTATGTTAGCACCACCAGCGACACCAACACATTACTCCATCACCAGGCCACCACTGTTATGTTAGCACCACCAGCGACACCAACACATTACTCCATCACCAGGCCACCACTGTTATGTTAGCACTACCAGCGACACCAACACATTACTCCATCACCAGGCCACCACTGTTATGTTAGCACCACCAGCGACACCAACACATTACTCCATCACCAGGCCACCACTGTTATGTTAGAACCACCAGCGCCACCAACACATTACTCCATCACCAGGCCACCACTGTTATGTTAGAACCACCAGCGACACCAACACATTACTCCATCACCAGGCCACCACTGTTATGTTAGCACCACCAGCGACACCAACACATTACTCCATCACCAGGCCACCACTGTTATGTTAGCACCACCAGCGCCACCAACACATTACTCCATCACCAGGCCACCACTGTTATGTTAGCACCACCAGCGACACCAACACATTACTCCATCACCAGGCCACCACTGTTATGTTAGCACCACCAGCGACACCAACACATTACTCCATCACCAGGCCACCACTGTTATGTTAGCACCACCAGCGACACCAACACATTACTCCATCACCAGGCCACCACTGTTATGTTAGCACCACCAGCGACACCAACACATTACTCCATCACCAGGCCACCACTGTTATGTTAGCACCACCAGCGACACCAACACATTACTCCATCACCAGGCCACCACTGTTATGTTAGCACTACCAGCGACACCAACACATTACTCCATCACCAGGCCACCACTGTTATGTTAGCACCACCAGCGACACCAACACATTACTCCATCACCAGGCCACCACTGTTATGTTAGCACCACCAGCGACACCAACACATTACTCCATCACCAGGCCACCACTGTTATGTTAGCACCACCAGCGACACCAACACATTACTCCATCACCAGGCCACCACTGTTATGTTAGCACCACCAGCGACACCAACACATTACTCCATCACCAGGCCACCACTGTTATGTTAGCACCACCAGCGACACCAACACATTACTCCATCACCAGGCCACCACTGTTATGTTAGCACCACCAGCGACACCAACACATTACTCCATCACCAGGCCACCACTGTTATGTTAGCACCACCAGCGACACCAACACATTACTCCATCACCAGGCCACCACTGTTATGTTAGCACTACCAGCGACACCAACACATTACTCCATCACCAGGCCACCACTGTTATGTTAGCACCACCAGCGACACCAACACATTACTCCATCACCAGGCCACCACTGTTATGTTAGCACCACCAGCGACACCAACACATTACTCCATCACCAGGCCACCACTGTTATGTTAGCACCACCAGCGACACCAACACATTACTCCATCACCAGGCCACCACTGTTATGTTAGCACCACCAGCGACACCAACACATTACTCCATCACCAGGCCACCACTGTTATGTTAGCACTACCAGCGACACCAACACATTACTCCATCACCAGGCCACCACTGTTATGTTAGCACCACCAGCGACACCAACACATTACTCCATCACCAGGCCACCACTGTTATGTTAGCACCACCAGCGACACCAACACATTACTCCATCACCAGGCCACCACTGTTATGTTAGCACTACCAGCGACACCAACACATTACTCCATCACCAGGCCACCACTGTTATGTTAGCACTACCAGCGACACCAACACATTACTCCATCACCAGGCCACCACTGTTATGTTAGCACCACCAGCGACACCAACACATTACTCCATCACCAGGCCACCACTGTTATGTTAGCACCACCAGCGACACCAACACATTACTCCATCACCAGGCCACCACTGTTATGTTAGCACCACCAGCGACACCAACACATTACTCCATCACCAGGCCACCACTGTTATGTTAGCACCACCAGCGACACCAACACATTACTCCATCACCAGGCCACCACTGTTATGTTAGCACCACCAGCGACACCAACACATTACTCCATCACCAGGCCACCACTGTTATGTTAGCACCACCAGCGACACCAACACATTACTCCATCACCAGGCCACCACTGTTATGTTAGCACCACCAGCGACACCAACACATTACTCCATCACCAGGCCACCACTGTTATGTTAGCACCACCAGCGCCACCAACACATTACTCCATCACCAGGCCACCACTGTTATGTTAGCACCACCAGCGACACCAACACATTACTCCATCACCAGGCCACCACTGTTATGTTAGCACCACCAGCGACACCAACACATTACTCCATCACCAGGCCACCACTGTTATGTTAGCACCACCAGCGACACCAACACATTACTCCATCACCAGGCCACCACTGTTATGTTAGCACCACCAGCGACACCAACACATTACTCCATCACCAGGCCACCACTGTTATGTTAGCACCACCAGCGACACCAACACATTACTCCATCACCAGGCCACCACTGTTATGTTAGCACCACCAGCGACACCAACACATTACTCCATCACCAGGCCACCACTGTTATGTTAGCACCACCAGCGACACCAACACATTACTCCATTACCAGGCCACCACTGTTATGTTAGCACCACCAGCGACACCAACACATTACTCCATCACCAGGCCACCACTGTTATGTTAGCACTACCAGCGACACCAACACATTACTCCATCACCAGGCCACCACTGTTATGTTAGCACCACCAGCGACACCAACACATTACTCCATCACCAGGCCACCACTGTTATGTTAGCACTACCAGCGACACCAACACATTACTCCATCACCAGGCCACCACTGTTATGTTAGCACCACCAGCGACACCAACACATTACTCCATCACCAGGCCACCACTGTTATGTTAGCACTACCAGCGACACCAACACATTACTCCATCACCAGGCCACCACTGTTATGTTAGCACCACCAGCGACACCAACACATTACTCCATCACCAGGCCACCACTGTTATGTTAGCACCACCAGCGACACCAACACATTACTCCATCACCAGGCCACCACTGTTATGTTAGCACCACCAGCGACACCAACACATTACTCCATCACCAGGCCACCACTGTTATGTTAGCACCACCAGCGCCACCAACACATTACTCCATCACCAGGCCACCACTGTTATGTTAGCACTACCAGCGACACCAACACATTACTCCATCACCAGGCCACCACTGTTATGTTAGCACCACCAGCGCCACCAACACATTACTCCATCACCAGGCCACCACTGTTATGTTAGCACCACCAGCAACACCAACACATTACTCCATCACCAGGCCACCACTGTTATGTTAGCACTACCAGCGACACCAACACATTACTCCATCACCAGGCCACCACTGTTATGTTAGCACCACCAGCGACACCAACACATTACTCCATCACCAGGCCACCACTGTTATGTTAGCACTACCAGCGACAGCAACACATTACTCCATCACCAGGCCACCACTGTTATGTTAGCACTACCAGCGACACCAACACATTACTCCATCACCAGGCCACCACTGTTATGTTAGCACCACCAGCGACACCAACACATTACTCCATCACCAGGCCACCACTGTTATGTTAGCACTACCAGCGACAGCAACACATTACTCCATCACCAGGCCACCACTGTTATGTTAGCACTACCAGCGACACCAACACATTACTCCATCACCAGGCCACCACTGTTATGTTAGCACCACCAGCGACAGCAACACATTACTCCATCACCAGGCCACCACTGTTATGTTAGCACCACCAGCGACACCAACACATTACTCCATCACCAGGCCACCACTGTTATGTTAGCAGCACCAGCGACACCAACACATTACTCCATCACCAGGCCACCACTGTTATGTTAGCACCACCAGCGACACCAACACATTAGTCCATCACCAGGCCACCACTGTTATGTTAGCACTACCAGCGACACCAACACATTACTCCATCACCAGGCCACCACTGTTATGTTAGAACCACCAGCGCCACCAACACATTACTCCATCACCAGGCCACCACTGTTATGTTAGCACCACCAGCGACACCAACACATTACTCCATCACCAGGCCACCACTGTTATGTTAGAACCACCAGCGCCACCAACACATTACTCCATCACCAGGCCACCACTGTTATGTTAGCACCACCAGCGACACCAACACATTACTCCATCACCAGGCCACCACTGTTATGTTAGAACCACCAGCGCCACCAACACATTACTCCATCACCAGGCCACCACTGTTATGTTAGCACCACCAGCGACACCAACACATTACTCCATCACCAGGCCACCACTGTTATGTTAGCACCACCAGCGACACCAACACATTACTCCATCACCAGGCCACCACTGTTATGTTAGCACCACCAGCGACACCAACACATTACTCCATCACCAGGCCACCACTGTTATGTTAGCACCACCAGCGACACCAACACATTACTCCATCACCAGGCCACCACTGTTTTGTTAGCACCACCAGCGACACCAACACATTACTCCATCACTAGGCCACCACTGTTATGTTAGCACCACCAGCGACACCAACACATTACTCCATCACCAGGCCACCACTGTTATGTTAGCACTACCAGCGACACCAACACATTACTCCATCACCAGGCCACCACTGTTATGTTAGCACTACCAGCGACACCAACACATTACTCCATCACCAGGCCACCACTGTTATGTTAGCACCACCAGCGACACCAACACATTACTCCATCACCAGGCCACCACTGTTATGTTAGCACCACCAGCGACACCAACACATTACTCCATCACCAGGCCACCACTGTTATGTTAGCACCACCAGCGACACCAACACATTACTCCATCACCAGGCCACCACTGTTATGTTAGCACCACCAGCGACACCAACACATTACTCCATCACCAGGCCACCACTGTTATGTTAGCACTACCAGCGACACCAACACATTACTCCATCACCAGGCCACCACTGTTATGTTAGCACCACCAGCGACACCAACACATTACTCCATCACCAGGCCACCACTGTTATGTTAGCACCACCAGCGACACCAACACATTACTCCATCACCAGGCCACCACAAACTTTCATTATGTTTCGCTAAACCAAAACGCTGTTATAATAAAAGGCTGTTATAATAAAAGGCTGTTATAATAAAAGGCTGTTATAATAAAAGGCTGTTATAATAAAAGGCTCTTCTCTACCTACTTTTCCTCAAGTAGTGTGGGCAGTACGCTGCTGTATCCTGTGCTGTTATTGCTGGTACTTGTGTCTTGTAGGCTGCAACAGTCACAGCAGTGCCACAAGTAACCCACAGATCGAGGATCAAACTAGAGGATGTTTCGATCTCGAGCAGATTGAAAATAGTTCACGAGGGTTCGAAACGTTGTCCAGTACTTGTGGGTTTTTGTAGATTTTTTCCAATTAAGATAATGATGACGAAACTACGGATTATTTGTTTTATTAGGGGGGAAATGCTAAATACGTAAGGGTAATACAGCGCCTAGGGAATGGGAGGTAATTAAGATTGTTTCAAGGAAGGGGAAGATAGCTCCAATTCCTTTGATCAAGAGTTGCTCACCAGCATGGAGGAGTGTCCCTTGAAGGGTGAGGGAAGCAGTGAGCGTCGCGCACCACTCACCACCCTTGCCAACACGCTTTTTTTCATCGTTATCCAAACTTAATGATGGCTTCCTCTCCAGAATTGACACTTATGATCAACTAATGTATATTATTTAACGGAAATTGTCGGTGAGATAAAATTGACTCGCTGTGATATATGTCAGTATACTGTAACCTATCTCAGGTAACTTGATACAACTTGAGATTAAGACACATGTGCAACATCTGGGTATCTTTATTGTAGACGTTTCGCCATCCAGTGGCTTTATCAATACAAATTCTAGGACATAACTTGAAGACAGTAGAACTATGTACAGAAGATGAGGTAATCAGTCCCTCAACCTAGGAGTAGGTGCGAAGAGCACCATAGTCGTGGAGATTCTGAAGCAGAAGAAAGGATCCTGGCGCTTATATAGTAACGATACAACTTGCATACATTTGTTTTTGTAAATTAAATATATTATTGTAAGCTAGCATAAATATAGCCAGTGTGAATCCGTGTGTCGATAACCAGATCTCTCCCTACATGATGCATATTAAAATATCTTTTCCCCCTAGTTAATAATTTTATTTAAATAATCCATGCATGTTGCACTGTATTGTAGCATTTTCTACACATGTATGGTTGTTATTATTATTATTATTGCGGTAATCACAACCAAGTGCTAAACCCACAAGGGTAATACAGCTTATGGTTTTTGTGTGTAGAGGTGGCACTACCATGCAGCCTGAGTGTGAGAGTGACCTCTAAGTGGGGTAGTTGTGTTTCACTCACACTTTCCTCTCTGACCCATTATATATATATATATATATATATATATATATATATATATATATATATATATATATATATATATATATATATATATATATATATATATATATATTATATACATTGGACCGCCATCCTTAAACACTTTGCGGCCAGCAGTACTGAGCGTGTTATCCTGATGCAAGGATGAGGATGAGGTTGAAATTAGTGTGAGGCTCCATGACCACGAATGTCCTTGCATCAGGATAATATGCTCAGTACTGCTGGGCTCCAGGTGTTTGATAGTGGTCCAGTGGATATATATTGACCTAAAAAGAAATACTAAAGTTTCTCTTTTTAAATGTAGTAATGTATACAGGCAAAGGGGTTACTAGCCCCTTGTTCCCGGCATTTTAGTCGCCTCTTACGACACGCATGGCTTACGGAGGAAGAATTCTGTTCCACTTACCCATGGTGATAAGAGGAAATAAACAAGAACAAGAACTAGTAAGAAAATAGAAGGAGAGCCAGAGGGGTGTGTATTTATATGCTTGCGCATGTATGTGTAGTGTGACCTAAGTGTAAGTAGAAATAGCAAGATGTACGTGAAATCTTTCATGTTTATGAGACAATAAAGACACCAGCAATCCTACCATCATGTAAAACAATTACAGCCTTCCATTTTGCACTCACTTATTAGGACGGTAGTACCTCCCTGGGTGGTTGCTGTCTACCAACCTACTACCTCATATATATATATATATATATATATATATATATATATATATATATATATATATATATATATATATATATATATATATATATATATATGTCGTGCCGAATATGCAAAACTGGTCAATTAGCAAGAACACATTTAAAATTAAGTCCTTTCTAAAAAAAATTCTTATACGTTTAAAGATATATTTTTTTCATTAATGATAATGTAAAAATTTATAATTTTGCTCCAAAAGAATCTTAGAAAACTTACCTAACCTTATTATAACAAGAACAATTTATTTTAGCCTAACCCAACTAAATATATTTTAGATTTGTTAACAAAAATTTAATATTAAACAAACACTGTGAAATATATTTTTTTCGTTTGGTTCAAAATGATTTTGGCGAAATTATTGCGTACACAAATTTTCACTTGTCCTATATGGCAAGATGAGCGTTGCTATTTAAGCCAAGATCGCAAGTTCTGCCTATTCGGCACGACATTATATATATATATATATAAATATATATATATATATATATATATATATATAAATATATATATATATATATATATATATATATATATATATATATATATATATATATATATATATATATATATAAGCGCAGTTAAGTTTTCAGTATTGAGTATATTGAATATGAAAATGGTATACAATACCGACAGGTCAATAAGACACATGTGCAACAGTTAGGTATCTTTATTCCGAAACATTTCTCTTTCACAGTAGGCTTCTTCAGTCGAGTACAGAAGAGTTAGCAGTAGATATGTGAAAACGATTTAATCAGTCCATTACGCTTGAAACCGTAGTTTTGAGGTAGTCAGTCCCACAACCTGGCTGAGGGACTGACCGAGGGTGTATATATCAGTATGTGTGCAGTTATTTCACTTTAATCCAAAATTTAGGGATTAAAGAATTCTTGACTGGTGTTGTACAGGTAACATGGAGTCTCATCTCTGCATCTGTATGTCAGTACGTTTGTATTCTAGTGGAAGAGGACAAAACTTGATTATAACAATGTTTGTGCCTTGTTATCTACTGTTTATTCTTTAATGCGATTGTTAAGTTTCTTAAAGCAGAAAACCAAGAATGACGTGTGTGTGTGTGTGTGTGTGTGTGTAGGTCAACATGTGTTATATACCTACGAAATCAGCCTTAAAGGGAAAGGGGGAGAGGTCGTGAAGGCTCTTCATCCAAGGAGTTATAACTACTCTCCTCTTCCCTATATTGAATCTGATTGCCTCCCATTCCACAGGCTGTGTATGACCCCTTCGGGTTTACCACTTCCACACGAATGTAATAATTATAAAAGCGATAAGACGAGAGATATTAAGGTAGATGGAGCTGCCCCAGTCTGACCCACTGGCCTGTTGAACCATGTTGGGTATGATAATGCAAGTGACAACTACACTCAAGCTAGTTTACCTGCTGCTGCTGCTGCTGCTGCTCCAGCAATACACCACCATCACCACTACCAGCAATACACCACCGTCACCACTACCAGCAATACACCACCATCACCACTACCAGCAATACACCACCACCATCACCACTACCAGCAATACACCACCACCATCACCACTACCAGCAATACACCACCACCATCACCACTACCAGCAGTACGCCACCATCACCACTACCAGCAATACACCACCACCACTACCAGTATTACACCACCACCACCATTACCAGCATTACACCACCATCAGAATATATGACAGGGTCATCCCAGTTTCACTACAATGGTATCAATATTTATGAAGATATGTGGATATGAGATCATGTGTGAAGGGCTATAAAATGTTGCAGTATCAAGTACTTGATGAAGCTACCAATGGATGCAATTTTGTACAGATATAGTGTTTTTCTGTACTCTACGTCTTTATACCGCCATTTATAGAGAATAATATCAAAGATATTATTCTATCAAAGATATTATTCAAATAATATAATATCAAAGATATTATTCTCTATAAATGTATTACAAGAATTTACGCTATTATTATTTACTGCATTTCCGTGCCCACTGCTTATTGCCTTCTGAAGAAGTTAATACCTCGACGAACAATTAGACACATGTACAATATATGGGTATCGTTATTTGTAGACATTTCAACATCCTGTGGTTTTATCAATACAAGGACATAATATGAAGTATGTAGACTTATTCTCTTCACCAACTCCAAGGCTGAGGGACTGATTGCCTCATCTGTTGTATACAGTTCTACAGTCTTCGCATTATGTCCTTGTATTGATAAAACCACTGGATAGAGTAACGTCGACAGTGAAGATACCCAGATGTTGCACATGTGTCTAATTGTTCATCTTGACGGTATTATATACCATTCATATACAATTAATACCTCGCTTATTCTTCTCCTCTTAAAGAAAGGTGCCTTTGTGAGGAATACCTCAGGGTATCCCTCACAGGGAAGAGGTATCTACTGAGATATTCCTCACAGGAATATTTCACTGGATACTTCCCCTGTGAGAGATACCCTGAGGTGACTCACGAAATCGTAATGACACGATTGCAAACAAACTGTACCACGGGCGGGGATAGAACCCGCGATCAGAGAGTCTCAAAACTCCAGACTCTCTGATCGCGGGTTCTGTCCCCGCCCGTGGTATGGTTTATTTGCCCTGAGGTATTCCTCATGCCATGACGCTCGTAAAGGGTGTATAATTCAAGGAAACAGAGTTGCCCTCCTCTATTTCAGATCAAACTTCATTGCCCACCCTTTCCCAGGCGCTTCATGGCCCTTACGAGTTTAGTGCTTTTAGATGATTTTTAAAATGAAAATAACGTTCTCGTTCTTATGGGATTCATGAGGATTTTTTTCGTCAAGTCTGCAGCACCGCCAGTGTCCCTGCTGGAGTCTGCAGCACCACCAGTGTCCCTGCTAGAGTCTGCAGCACCACCAGTGTCCCTGCTGAGTCTGCAGCACCACCAGTGTCCCTGCTGAGTCTGCAGCACCACCAGTGTCCCTGCTGGAGTCTGCAGCACCACCAGTGTCCCTGCTGAGTCTGCAGCACCACCAGTGTCCCTGCTGAGTCTGCAGCACCACCAGTGTCCCTGCTGAGTCTGCAGCACCACCAGTGTCCCTGCTGGAGTCTGCAGCACCACCAGTGTCCCTGCTGGAGTCTGCAGCACCACCAGTGTCCCTGCTGGAGTCTGCAGCACCACCAGTGTCCCTGCTGGAGTTTCAACTCTGTTAGGTTGAACGGTAATAATTTATATTAGTAATTATTTAATATAGTGTTAGTACTAGAGCGGAAGAGCTATGATATTATGTAGCTAGTGGCGTTGCTCAAGTGTACGTCATGACCCCTGCGCTCAGTGATCGGGGTTTCTTAGTATGAGACGAGAAGCAAGGCAGTTAGCCGTACAGTCACGGAGGGTTACAAGTCTCTGGCTTCTTATGCCATTACCGGGTAACTCTTACACATACACTGTTTCACTTCATATGTGGAAGGTGTGTTTCTCTTCATATGTGGGAGGTGTGTTCCTCTTCATATGTGGGAGGTGTGTTCCTCTTCATATGTGGGAGGTGTGTTCCTCTTCATATGTGGGAGGTGTGTTCCTCTTCATATGTGGGAGGTGTGTTCCTCTTCATATGTGGAAGGTGTGTTCCTCTTCATATGTGGGAGGTGTGTTCCTCTTCATATGTGGGAGGTGTGTGCCTCTTCATATGTGGGAGGTGTGTTCCTCTTCATATGTGGGAGGTGTGTTCCTCTTCATATGTGGGAGGTGTGTTCCTCTTCATATGTGGGAGGTGTGTTCCTCTTCATATGTGGGAGGTGTGTTCCTCTTCACTCTTTGGTCTTTGAGACGATTTGCTGTGGAGGTACTACGGCCTTTGGTCTTCTGACACACTAGCCTGTCTCTGCAAGCTAGTCCCAGAGCAGGAGCTTGCGCTTATCTTCTGACGTACTGGACTCTCTTACTAGCTACTCCCTGAGTAAGAGCCACTAGGTACAAGCTAGTCCCTGAGCAGTAATCACTAGGTACAAGCTAATTCCTGAGTAGGAGCTATTAGGTACATGCTTATCCCTAAGTAGGAGCCACTGGGTATATGATTATGCCTAAGTAGGAGCCACTAGGTACAAGATAGTCCCCGAGCAGTAGTGCGTGTGCACTTCCTGACATACCCACGTCTGTACCTTCTCCGCGCCATGTTCCTCCTCCTTGATATTCGACTCCCTGGCCAGTTACACCTGTTCTATCTTGTTTTTCTTCAGCTGTGCGACTACCAGGGGCTGTTTCCAAGGTGGAAGCTTCTTTTATAAGTGCTACGGCCTTGACTTTTTCTTTTCTCTCATTACATTCTAGTCGGATACTCTTGCTTTAACTGCACTGTGTAGATATTGATGATTGTTAGAAAAACTGACTTATATATTTGTACCTTATTTCTTGCAAGGTTATATTCAAGTAAAGTTTTATATTCTTTTTCATGCCCTGTTATTGATGTTTGGAAAATTTGTATGAATTGTTCTACTCATTTAAGACCTTTAAACAAAAGAGTATTCTGTACTTAACTGTTACACAGACCATAAACTGACTCCCTTCCATTCTTGTCGGGTTAAAAGATGGGCTCTGATTTAACAGACTACGAGTTTGTTGTAACATCTGCCTGTCCTTTCACCAAGAATTACAGATAGAACGCATTCTCTCTCTCTCTCTCTCTCTCTCTCTCTCTCTCTCTCTCTCTCTCTCTCTCTCTCTCTCTCTCTCTCTCTCCCTGGCACCACTCCAATAAAGTCTTTAACTGCCCCGCCAGTGAGTAGGATGTTCCTTCTCTCATAAAACATTTCCCAGTAGTGGCATCCCATTATCCTGCGACTCCAGTACTTCCTGGTTACCCTACACACACACACACACACACACACACACACACACACACACACACACGGGTATGATAAAGCTCGTGGTTCAGGGAGAGTGACCTAGTAGCGACCAGTGAAGAGGCGGGGCCAGGAGCTAGGACTCGACCCCTGCAATCTCAACTGGGTGAGTACACACACACACACACACACACACACACACACACACACACACACACACACACACACACACACACACACACACACACACACAAAAGCTTAACTCTTCAAAACATCCGGTCTTATCCATCAATTTCTTGTCTTTTACCTATTTTTACCTTGATGCTGATAGGCACTTTCCCTTATCCCTCCTTAGGTGCCACACCCTCCCGGTGTCTCTCCCACTAAGGGTGCCACACTTCTCCCGGTGATATGTCCCTTTCTTTGGGTTCTATCCTCCAACCCCTAGGTACCACTTAGTTTGCCTGAGTGCCAGGCTGGAGACAGCGGAGAAGGAAATGGTGAGGGCAACGCGAGGGGAGGAGACATGATGGAAGAGGGAAGTAAGGGGACCTAACGTTAAAGAGGGAGAAAAGGATGCCGGTGTGTGGAAGGAGGTAGAAGTGTGACGGAGGAGGTAGGAGAGTGTGAGGAAGGAAGAAAAGGGAGAGAGAGAGAGAGAGAGAGAGAGAGAGAGTGAGGGAGGGTGCTCCCTGGACACTTCCATCTCTTATACATTACAAGTCACACTAGGATTTTCATGTCAGAATTCTTAGTTCGTGAATAAAGTTTGTGTGTGTGGAGGGTCGACCCTCCCTATATACAGATTATTATTACAGTCATGTGGAGCTGCTAAACCCGTCGCAATCTTATACATAGCAAGAAGGAAGGAAGAATTACAGCAGGAAACTTGCTACAAAGACACACACACACACACACACACACACACACACACACACACACACACACACACACACACACACACACACACACACACACACACGACTCGCGAAATCATAATGACACGATTGCAAACAAACCATACCACGGGCGGGGATAGAGCCCGCGATCAGTGTCTCAAAACTCGACCGTCGCGTTAGCCACTCGACCAGCTGGAGTTTTGAGACTCTCTGATTGCGGGTTCTATCCCCGCCCGTGGTATGGTTTGTTTGCAATCGTGTCATTACGATTTCGCGAGTCGTGTGTGTGTGTGTGTGTGTGTGTGTGTGTGTGTGTGTGTGTGTGTGTGTGTGTCTTTGTAGCAAGTTTCCTGCTGTAATTCTTCCTTCCTTCTTGCTATGTATAAGATTGCGACGGGTTTAGCAGTTCCACATGACTGTAATAATAATAATCTGTATATAGGGAGGGTCGACCCTCCACTGTTTGTGCTGGATGACCCGCATGGGTTTAGCACTTCACATATATAAATGTAACTCATGAAGCAAACAAGATTCGAACCCATGGCACCATACCATACCGGCATGGTACAGTGCCATTCTCAGTAGTAGTAACCAGTTACCAGTAACCAGTGTACCGTTGACTCAACTCACCCTAGCAGAGTTGGGGTTAAATGTAAATAACCTGTATAGATGAATAATTACCGTATCAACTTATCAGTATTCAAGAATTTTTTTTTGTGTTCATGTTCTCTCCGCGTTCTGAGAGTTAACAGTCTAGATTTGAGTGCACCGAATCTGCCTTTCTGTTAAACACTCTTTCTTTGTATATATTCCTTCCTCAGAATCCGTGGATCACATGAATACAGATCGATCGATCAAAATTTTTTTTTATTTTTATCACTTGTAATCTCAACGTTGAGTTCGTTGTTCATTTGTTGAGTTTTAAATTGTGCTATATTATACCTTGTATTGCATTACAGTTTCAGTTACGTAAGCTTTCATTCCAATGTTCTACTTATGTATGTTATAATGTTTAATTGTTGTGTACTTTGACATTGTATAGAATCAGCCCAAGCCGTATACCTGCCATCTCTAGTTTGTATTAGTTGTATGTCGGGACGACATACGTTAGCGTCGCCGAGCTCTCAGTAGTAGTAACCAGTTACCAGTAACCAGTGTACCGTTGACTCAACGACCAACCGTCTCTGCCTGAGTCACTGTCTATTCATATTGAGCTGACCTGGCATTATTCAAAGACCCTCTATGGGTACGTGGGCGGCCGGTCAGTTAGTGTTACGAGTGTGAGCAAGGAGATAGGTACGGTTGCAAGGGCTCTCTCCACATATCTGCAATTATACGTAATAACAGCCTACGTGAGTATTTCTTACCTAATCCACGTGTCGAACTCCCACATGATACCATGACCTCTTGGTTTTAGTACTGGTTTGCCATGGGTTCACATCCTGTCACTGCAAAAGTTGTTCACAGTCGTGTTATTATAATTCATGGAGTCATACCAAACATGTTGCGTATCAGTGTGTGAGTCTACCTGATGCTGCTGAAGAACTCAAGAATTAAACGAATTAAAGAACTGGAGCTACTCTTCCTATCGTGGAGGTTCTTGAGTGAATAGTGAGGTAGCAGTGACACTATACACTTGTTATTGTCGGTCTACCCTCATTACCTCCCATTCCGGCACTGTATGACACCCTCCCCATGGTTTGAACGCTTCTGAACAACCTCAGCTTCACTTCTTCCTGCGGGGCCAGGAGCCGAGACTCGACACTACTAGGTATGCACAAAATTATAAGGATATATATACATATAAAAGTACACGTATGCAAAGGTACCCCAATGGAAATAAGTCACTTAGTCTGAATTTTTTAGGGGTTATTCTAGGTAATTTACACTATGTATAATAATTGTACCTACGTGTACCTGTGTCTAAATAAGCTTACACACACACACACACACACACACACACACACACACACAGGAACCATACATAGCTTTAAGACGAGGTATGACAAAACTCAGGAAGCAGAGAGAGGGCCTAGTAGCGATCAGTGAAGAGGCGGGGCCAGGAGCTGAGTCTCGACCCCTGCAACTACAATTAGGTGAGTACACACACACACACACACACACACACACACACACACACACACACACACACACACACACACAAGGGTGGGCTGCAGGTGGTACACAGGAAGCGGAAGGACCAACTCCTTGGAATTTAAATGGTGAGACTAAGCTAATGAAACACTAAGGGAAGGTTGTAAATAACTAGATCTAGAGGGGTGAGAGGAAGGGGTGAGGGAGTAGGAGGTTAAGGGAGGGGTGTGGGGAAGGGGTGAGGGAGTAGGGAAGAGGAAGTTAAGGGAGGGGTGTGGGGAAGGGTGGCTAGACTGACATGCTAGGGTTAGGGAGGGGGTGAGGAGACTGAAAGGGGAAGAAGCTTAGCGAAAGTAATAGGAAAAGAAGCATGGAAATTGAAGAGGATGTAAGGGAAGAGGGAGAGAGGATGTAAGGGAAGAGGGAGAGAGGATGAGCAGAGAGAGCAGGGGAAGTAGAAGTTAGGTTCAGGAAGGGGAAAAGAAAGGAGAGGTGGGGGAGTAAGGGGAAAGGGAAAGAGGGTGTAGGGGAGGAGGGAGAGGAAAGAGGGGGCGAGAAAGGGAAATGGGGAGGTTGGGGTAGGAGATAGAAAGTGGAAAAGGAAGAAATGACGAGGGAGAAAAGTTAAAGGAACAAAAAAAACATGAACAGAAGGAGAGGAAGAAAAGTGAAGGAATTTCATTACTTTTACACAGTTGTTGTTTTGCATATTGTCATATATATATATATATATATATATATATATATATATATATATATATATATATATATATATATATATATAAAATGTCGTGCCGAATACGTAAAACCCGTCAGTTAGCAAGAACTCATTTAAAATTAAGTCCTTTTTAAAAATTTCTCTTATACGTTTAAAGATATATTTTTTCCATTTATGTTAATGTAAAAATTAATATTTTTATACCAAAAGAACCTTAGAAAATTTACAACGCCTTATTATAATTAACAAGAGCAATTTAATTTAGCCTAATCTAACTAAATATATTTTAGATAAGTTTACAATAACTTAATAATAATTAAATACAATGAAATATATTTTTTTCGTTAGCCTCAGAATGATTTTTGTGAAATTATTCCATACACAAATTTTCGCTTGTCTTATTCGGCAAGAAGAACGTTGTTATTTAAGCTAAAATCGCAAGTTGTACTTATTCGGCACGATTTATATATATATATATATATATATATATATATATATATATATATATATATATATATATATATATATATATATATATATATATATATATATATATATATATGTGTGTGTGTGTGTGTGTGTGTGTGTGTGTGTGTGTGTGTGTGTGTGTGTGTGTGTGTGTGTGTGTGTGTGTGTGTGTCGGGGGAGAGAGAGGGGGGGGACAGGAAACATGATAAACCAATCAAGAGTTCCACACTCCTTGACACATCCTCCTACATACTGCCACTCCACTACATCCTTACTACACACATTATTGGTGTCAGACTAAGAGCAAGCTGGGGTACTGTTGGTGTGTGTGTCTGGGGTACTGTGGTGTGTGTGTCTGGGGTACTGTGGTGTGTGTGTCTGGGGTGTTGTGGTGTCTCTGGGTTACTGAGGGGTGTGGCTAGGGTACTGTGGGGTGCCGCTGGGTTACTGTGGGGTGTGGCTAGGGTACTGTGGGATGTGGCTGGGGCATTGTGGGGTGTGGCTGGAGTATTGAGGTGTGGCTGGGGTACAGGTGTGTGGCTGGGGTACTGTGGGGTGTGGCTGGGGTACAGGGGCGTGGCTGGGGTACTGTGGGGTGTGGCTGGGTGTGGTGACTGCCACCACCAACAATGTTTGTTTTCCTTTCGTTAAGAAGGTATGGGTAACGAGGCGCCGAGGGTTGGAAGTAGCACGTGTCACGGTACACAGTCAGGAAGTAGCACGTGTCACGGTACACAGTCAGGAAGTAGCACGTGTCACGGTACACAGTCAGGAAGTAGCACGTGTCACGGTACACAGTCAGGAAGTGGCACGTGTCACGGTACGCAGTCAGGAAGTGGCACGTGTCACGGTACACAGTCAGGAAGTAGCATGTGTCACGGTACACAGTCAGGAAGTGGCACGTGTCACGGTACACAGTCAGGAAGTAGCACGTGTCACGGTACACAGGAAGTGGCACGTGTCTCGGTACACAGTCAGGAAGTAGCACGTGTTACAGTACAGTCAGGAAGTAGCACGTGTCACAGTACAGTCAGGAAGTAGCACGTGTCACGGTACATTTGGAAAGTAGGATGTGTCACGGTACATAGTCATGAAGTATCACGACCACCATCATTTTTATTCTAGCACCATCATAACCACTCTACCTTCATTATTAAATTAACTACCACCTCGTGCCCTAGGTTACCTGCTGCGCCCGCCAGACACACACACACACACACACACACACACCAGCAGAGACCATCACCCAAAACACTCCCTTGTAAGCTAGATTGGGTTACGCTCTAAATCTCTGGGTTATCTAGCTTGAGAAGGCTGTGCCTAAGGTATGTAAGAGGCATGATGACTCCATCCACGCAACCTCCCCTCTCTCATTTTTCTAACTAGGCACACCAGTAATGTGCATCTACCCTATTCTGTATGATGGTTGCATCATAGGAATGTAAGTTAGCTACGTTTCTCTCTTAGTGCTGGCCTACATACAAGAGGTAAGTTGTCAGCCTGAGCTGAGAGACTTCAGTGTACTCAACAAGTTTTGTTTGAGGGACAAGAGGGGTCAAACCAATTCGTTATCTAACTCGTTCCATCTCTCTCTCTCTCTCTCTTACCATTTTGTCAACGGCACTTTTCGATAAGACACGGTCTGTGTGTGTGTGTGTGAGTGAGAGAGAGAGTGTGCGTGCGTGCGTGCGTGCGTGCGTTGTGAAGTGAGTAGTGTGGCTGGCAGCGAGGAGTGTTGCTGTGGTGGCAACACTGTTTGTTGACACCAGCAGAACGGGAAACTGTCATCACTGACTGTTGCCATATGGTGGCCTCTCAGGACCACTCTATAACACCACCACCTATCTGCTCTTCATGGTCACCTCACTTTGTGCTTCTGGTCTCAATTAGGTGGCGACGCGGTGGAGACACAGTCAGTGTGAAGCAATCAGACGCGTCTGTTTGAATTAGGTCACCGGGATGACACACTCGGGTTTTGGGGTCGCGCCCCAGAAATACATCCCACGTGGATCGACATGCAATTTTATATAATTACAGTCATTAGAACCTATCTTTGCATGCTCTTAAATGAAACATGGCTGTGTCTTCCAAACAAGGGGCAGGAAAACTAGATGGGACCTAATTAATGAATATGAAGACTACATACAAAGATTTTCTTCAGGTTATTAACCCAGAGGGAAAGTAGCTCAAATATAACCCAACAAACCTACTCAGTCTAGCGTATTTTTGACATTATGATTATTTGATGTCTCTCCCAGAATACGACACAACAGTCGGCTCACAACCAGGTTCCTGCTTACTACTAGATGAATAACTGAACCTACGCAACGGTTCCACTTGTTCCCAGATCGAACCCGGATCCTCCAAGTGTAAGCCGAATGCATGATCGCTTGAGCTACCTAAATAGGACAAATAGCAGAGGACTACAATGAATAAATCACAGTCAGACTTTGCTGGGCTGTTCTAGGTTAAATCTTCACAAACTACGACAAGGAAATATAAGCTAGAATTGAGAATAAAACATTCTTACCTCACAATAGAGCAAAAAACTAATGTGAAGGACTTAAGAGTGATAATGTCA
>NC_091357.1:16813333-16835833 GCF_038502225.1 Cherax quadricarinatus
TGCTATCTCATGCCTACATGTCAACATCGCCAGCACGGCTCAGGGATGTGCTATCTCATGCCTACATGTCAACATCATACAGTACCAGTTCATAGTCTTCACTAACTGACTGAAGGCAAATATGACTAATCAGTTTGAACATCTCTCTTAAATACAGTACATTTGTCAATGAGCAGTAGGTTCGGTTCATCACTAATAGAGCTACCTACACTAAAGTTTACAATCAACATATAAAAAAAAAACACTGACAGGTAGACTTAGGTCCGCTCTTCAAGCATTTGAGTGTTTTATATACCATGTAGACATCAGGAACATCGTTATAGGCATTAAAAATCATCAAAATTGTACTTAGAAGAGACTTCCGCATTTAATTTATCTGTTTAGTTTCACACAAAAATCAGCTGTCATGGTGACGTTGATGAAGAAGCTAAATCTGCTTGTGAGAGGCCGTAGGCCGAGTTACAACTAGGGGTCCCTCTTTCCTTTGTTAAAACCATCCCGCTGAAAGATATCAGCTCTGTTAAATAAGAAAATATATGCCCAGAAACCTGGAGAGCAAGCAAGGAAAACAGTGGGTGGGCGGGTGCGTGCGTCTGGGAGGGCTTGAGTGTGTGATGGGCGTAGCAGCGACGTGGTCATACTACGGCCACCCACAATTACCATATCAATAGCACTTTGTGTCTCCTCCCCTCCTGGCTGAGGACACCTCAACACGGTGGTCGTGGGATCCGTGCAGACACCCGCCTCTCCTCAACCTCCTGCCCTCCACTTCCTTCCCTCCACCTACCATCCACATTTTGCCACAATCATTAAGAAACGCTGGGAGCGCCCCCACATTTATTGCTTGGGGCACCCCACATTTCTTAATGATTTTCATTCCCATAATATTTCTTGTCCAGTTTAGGAGGCCTTTACCTAACGTTAAATATGCGTTTTTTATAGGTTTATGTAAGGTACCGTAATCTAAAATAAACCAAATCTACACACAGGGAACGTTCAAAAATTGATGTTGGGAGGTAGTGCGTAAGCAGAAGAGCAGTGAAAAATGATGACAGGTTGAGTAATGCAGGTAGAGCGAGGCTCAGATTGGTTGGTTTATCGGGTTTGAAGCCTATCGACTACACAAGGGTCAAACGAGGGTAGCCTGTGTACCACCAGTCAAGATTTCTTCAATCCCTGAAATAGGGATTAAATTATACACATAATTACTTTAATCAAATTAAGCACTAAGCCCATAAGGGTCATACAGCGTAGCAATACACTGAAATATACAAAACTTTCATGCTTATACTGAAACATACACGTATATAAACACACAAACCTCTCGATATATGTTTACTGAAATATACAAATCTTTCGATATATATTACCTTGTATATACACCTAGAAGAATGTATCTCTCAGATATGCACATCTCAGTGTATCTACACAGATACAGGCCTCTCAGTGTATATATATATATATATATATATATATATATATATATATATATATATATATATATATATATATATATATAGACCTCTCTATGTATATACACGGATACAGACCTCGGTGTATTTGCAACCACCTCACACCACCAGTGTATATCCATTGAGAAATACATCTCTCGGCGTATATTCAGAGATACACGCCTCGTGGTGTATACACCCCTAGCGTCTGCTAGGGGTGTATACATCATTGGTAGTATTGATGAAGCCGCTAAGCTGCGGTCAGTCGTGGGTCCGACTGTTGAAAGATCCTAATGGTGCAGTGCAAACAATAGTGAAGGAAACATACGTTTCACAACAAGCTTTCACCGGGACAAAGTTTTGCTTAGTGTCGAGTTTTGATCGTCATGACTCTTGTAAACATCGAAACCTTGTCCCAATAAAATCTTGTTCCCAAAAGTCTCTCTCCTTCATAATGACATTTGTTGCCTTTTTTGTTGTGCTGGCTGGCATTAACTGTTGTGCTGGCTGGTCTTAACTGTTGTGCTGGCTAGTCTTAACTGTTGTGCTGGCTGGCATTAACTGTTGTGCTGTCTGGTCTTAACTGTTGTGCTGGCTGGTCTTAACTGTTGTGCTGGCTGGTCTTAACTGTTGTGCTGGCTGGTCTTAACTGTTGTGCTGGCTAGTCTTAACTGTTGTGCTGGCTAGTCTTAACTGTTGTGATGGCTGGTCGTAACTGTTGTGCTGGCTAGTCTTAGCTGTTGTGATGGCTGGTCGTAACTGTTGTGCTGGCTGGTCTTAACTGTTGTGCTGGCTGGTCTTAACTGTTGTGCTGGCTGGTCTTAACTGTTGTACTGGCTGGTCTTAAGTACCCAATTAACTGAAACTGCCTGAGGCATAATGGCTGGAGGGGTCGAGTTCCTTACTACGGGTGCCTTGAGACCGGTGAAGGGCTCTCTATCCAAGGAACTGGAGCTTCCCTTCTGTGATTATCATGGGGAGCGCTAAACCCATAATGATTATACAGCGCCTGTGGGGTGGGGTGGGGTGGGGATATGGAAAGCATTCAGGCTCAATTCAGGGAACCGGAGCACAGATCCAGTTCCCTCTTTCCCTTCCGTAATGAAACCTAATTACCTCCCATTCCGCAGGCACTGTATAGCCCCTCTGAGTTTAGCGCTTTCCCATAACGGCCGAGTGGTTGGTATGTGTATTTAACATTATACTATTATTATTTACAAATGCATTTGAAAGCTTCTGATGTACGTGTGTTACCTGTCTCGGTAAGCCGGGAGTATGGTATGTGTTTACTCACGCGTTCGTGCATGTTGAAAGGGATATTTGTGAGCAAGTAACGAATCTGAGGCGGAAACATTGATGTGCTTGATGGTGAGTCACAGACATTGCTGAGGGAGTCAAAACAAGTGAATACAAGCGTGTCGAACACAGGATCTGAACAGTGTTACTGCATTTCGGGGCTTAACAATACTTTAAATACACTATCTATCATCTACTGAATTCAGTAGATGAAACAGAGATATTTTATAAATAATTTATACCAGACTGTAGTCCTGTTAGCACTTTTTGGTCTAGTTACTAGACCAAAAGGGAGATGGGTGTTGGGTTGACCAGTGTTAGTGGCTGTCACTCACCTCTACAGTACAAAAGTAACTCTATACTTGACACAAGCTGTAATTTGACACTCGCACTACGCTTGTCGCAGCATCAAGTTTGTTTTCATGGTGGAACCATGAAGCCTATGGTGTGAAAGTTTGTGCGAATAGTTAAATATTATGAAAACACACACACACACACACACACACACACACACACACACACACACACACACACACACCCAGGTATGCTAAAGCTTGTTACAAAAATCGCTATTTCTAATAAGCATAGAGATCTCCAGTGAATACTAGAAAGGACTGCCCTTCTAGCATCCAGCCTGTTACTGGGTTTTCGTAACAAGTAGTCAGTATCCTGGTCCAATTATCTATTAGAATTCAGTAAGATTCAGTAGTGCTTCAGGATTACAACTGGTAGGTTACTAACTAAAGAAATTAAAATTTAATAAGTTTATTAATAATAAAGATGTCTAGGAGTATATTATCAAATTAATTTAAATTAATCAATTTAAACAAATTAATAATAATCACTTCTCTCGTGTACAGTATTATTGTGCTGAAGGCACATATCACATTTTTATATCTTAAGTACCGTCTGGTACATTTTCTGTATGCAAAACTATTATTATCTATAAAATGTACTTTTTGTTAATATTTCCCCATAGGAAATAATGTAAATCCAATTAAACCATTCTAGACACCCAATAGTATAAAAAAAATACATTTTATAGATAATAAAAATAGTTTTGCATACAGAAAAAACAGGACTAAATTAGAGGGTCCACTGTATATATATATATATATATATATATATATATATATATATATATATATATATATATATATATATATATATATATATATTATATATGCAAAACAACCACTCTGAAAGAATAGAGAAATTCCAAGCGCTTTCGTGACTACTCACATTATCAAGGAACTATGAAAGTAAAGCATCCAAGGAAGCTATATAAGGGGTCTGGCCAGCACCTCACTATCAGATCCCACAATGGTTAAACACCTGACGCGCGCCGGCCCAACTGGACAGGTCCTTTGCACAACTCACCAACAAACTATTCTACCCAAGAAAATTTAAAAATTATTATTTGTCCAGTGTATTATTAAATTCTTCCCAAATTCTATTAATTATAAATGGATCTAATTTATATAAACCAAAGGAAATATTCATATTATTGTCAAAACTGCTTTTTATGAAACAAGATTCAATTATATTCCTGTCGACCATGGACTTGCTTGATACTACTTTCTCAACTTTTTGAAAATCAATTGGTAAGAAATTTTAACCATCCAATTGATTTTCAAAAAGTTGAGAAAGTAGTATCAATCAAGTCCATGGTCGACAGGAATATAATTGAATCTTGTTTCATAAAAAGCAGTTTTGACAATAATATGAATATTTCCTTTGGTTTATATAAATTAGATCCATTTATAATTAATAGAATTTGGGAAGAATTTAATAATACACTGGACAAATAATAATTTTTAAATTTTCTTGGGTAGAATAGTTTGTTGGTGAGTTGTGCAAAGGACCTGTCCAGTTGGGCCGGCACGCGTCAGGTGTTTAACCATTGTGGGATCTGATAGTGAGGTGCTGGCCAGACCCCTTATATAGCTTCCTTGGATGCTTTACTTTCATAGTTCTTTGATAATGTGAGTAGTCACGAAAGCGCTTGGAATTTTTCTATTCTTTCAGAGTGGTTGTTTTGCATATTCTGAAATCACCTGTGTACTGTGATCTTATTGCATATATATATATATATATATATATATATATATATATATATATATATATATATATATATATATATATATATATATATATATATATATATATATATATATAAATAAGTTTGTGTGTACGTGTGTAAGTGCTCTAAGTAGTTCGCTGTCTCACGACTAGACTTGAACCAGTGACTGATAAAGTCCTCACATCGACTAACTTCTTGACCACCTGGCAATCAGAACAGCTTGCTTGAACAATAAAATGACTGCTAAGCCCAATAGCAATATAACAAGCATCTGCGACACAGAATCAGGATCAAGGAGATAATATAACGACACTAAGTAGGGACCATCTGCAGATCCTCCACAATAGTCACAAAACTCCCATACTACTGAATCTAAGTTCAACATAAGAAAATCCCCGACTGTGACAGTACACAGATACCAGTACAAGTTAGGTCAGAAGCTACAGCTCAGGACCTGAGTTGCTCAGAGCATCTATGCGACACACAACCTCAGTACAATGTCGAAAATCACTAAGTCTAGACAACGTTCTATGAACAGAATTCTACAGAACCAACAACAAGAAAGCGACAGAGATGATCTTCCAACAAGGGCCAATGAGGGAGAGTTAGGAACGTCTTGTCAGGAATACGTCCAACCACCAAGAGAGTCTAGCCCAGACTTGACTACTTCAGGCGAGGTGTGAACCCCCCCCCCTCGATCACGTGATAGCTCCATGGACAGTTGCTGCCCAACAACACCGAGAAGCCGGCAGAGTAACGAGCAACGAGCGATAATTACTGTAGTTAGACAATCAAGACTTGAACTATGAGCACATAATAGTAATATATGAATGTTACATCCTACCTAACAATATAACTAAGTCAAATAATAATTTAAAGCAATATATTTACGATTTAGCTATTATCGCAAATATAAGCAATATAAAATTATATGAAAAGGTAATATACATTATATACATTGTGACCCATTCAGGGGTTGCAACACCCCCCAACACGACAAACGGTCACACTAGGAGTTGCGTTAGTGTCTTTCACATTATTACTGATTACTCATGTCACTTTAATAATACAATTTAATATAAAAATAAATCAGAGTCACTCTTGTGCCAAGCACTTCTATAATTTCAGTGTCTATATCACTAAGATATGCCCCTGGTACTAGGGCAGTACACAGTATCGTATCTCTGCATGCTCGTGGTTATGTACATCAGTGTAGAGACAGGATAGCGTAGACAAGCATGACACGTCGAGGCTCGATCATAGTAGTGGAGACTGCATATGAACAAGTCTTGTGCGATAGACAGGAGATGGCATTCCACTCTTAAGTAGTGGTAGTGGAATGCGAGGCAGTATGGACATCTGCGTATGAGGAAGCTTAAGGTGTGTAGTGAGGGAGGGGGTCTGCGGCAGGACTGTTCCACCACTCAGTAACATCACCCACACAACACTACACACTCAACACTCAGCTTCTGTCTCCAACTGTCTCCTCCTCACACACATATTTCACCACTACTGTGAATATATAAATAGAATTAGACATGACATGAGTATACATAGTTAACATGGTCTGGAGAGATTATGTTACTTTACTGAATTTGACATAGCAAGTAAGAAAAGGTATTTGGGCATAAAATTATGTTAATTAAATGTAACAATGATAAGGAGTAAGGCTGGATTCTGAGAGCCCACCTCATGATCCTAGCATTTTTACTCTTCATAGTGTTTATATAGGTGAGTGGATTGTGGTCTGAAAAAACGTTAATTTTAACTGGGGAAGTGCCCAAATACACGTCAAAATGTTCCAAGGACACCACAAGAGCTAGAGCCTCTTTCTCAATAGTGGCATAATTTTTCTGGTGTCATTTAAGCTTAGATGAATAGTAACATATAGGATGGAGAATGTCAGTGGATGTTGATTGTTGGAGCAGCACAGCACCCACTGCATAACCACTCGCATCTATATGTAAAAAAAAGGGAAGATTGAAATTAGGACTCCTCAACACTGGAGCAGAGGAAAACAGAAACTTCAACCTTTTCAACAAGTCTGAAAAATCTCTAGTCCAGATGAACTGAACTTTGCTACTAGTGAACACAGTAAGAGGTGTAGGTGGAGGTGTGAGTGCTGGCTTGCCTGTCACTTGACGCACGTGGCAACGTCGCACATGATCAGCTACTGTTTCCTTCATTTTTGGCCAAGTAAAATGTTTTGCCAGTTTACTGAGTGTCTTCTTGACACCCAAATGTCCTCCAATGGGACTATTGTGAGCAGAATCAATGGCTTGTTCATGAAATGTAACTGGTAACACTACGAGATGCTTGACTGTGGTGGAAACACTGTCAGCTGACAACTTGCATGTATTTTTCTCCATCAGTACACTGTTACTATAATAGTAACAATTATCGAGATCCTTTGCTTCACTCTCAGTAACTGCTATATCTCTCAGTCTTTCCAGTGACTGATCAAGAAACTGATCCTTGATTAAATCATCGTGTGTTAGAAATTTAACGTCAGTTGTGTCCTGACTAGGTTAATGACCGGGGGGAGTCAGTGTTAATGATCCTGGGCGCAGAGCATCACTAAACAACATATTCAAGCCCAAATCATTGTCATCCACTAACTCAACAGGAGACAAGGATGGTTGTTAAATCTTTGACATAGCTCTAGTAATTGCGCTGAGAGGAAATAAAATAGGCTTCTCTCTACAAGCTTCAATGGCATAATTGTCATCTGTGGTATTATCACTCACAAATGGTTCTTTACATATACCAGCATGAAGGATATCGTTCCCTATCAACAAGTCCACTGACCTGATGGGAAATACACCACTGGATATACCCACTGAAATATAACCAGTATAATAGCTTGTTTCAATGTAAACTTTGTGCAGAGGTACTTTTATAACAGCCCCACCATAGGCTTCTAACAATACATCTGTCTTGGTATAGGTATTATCAGTTATGGGCAGTACATCTTTTCTTAATAACGTGAGATAACTGCCAGTGTCTCTGAAAGTAATTATCTCAGTCAGATGTAATTCATCAAATCCTACTGTACCTCTCAATAAGTAAGGACTCATCACTGAACGAATCTTTTCGTCAGATACACTTTCTGACGCTAGTCATCTATTCTGAGTAATATTATCTAAAACAGTAGGATCAGAGGTATTACTAGGATTTTGGTGCCTTTGTTGCTCGGAAGAGGATACGACTTGTGTGGGGGGCGCCAGCCGCACTGCTTCTCGTATCTCTTTCTAACTTATAGCAACACTAGCATGTCCTTTTCTGTTACAATAGGTACATTTAACTTTCTTCTTCTCGATATTAGACTTCTGTCTAGCCACAGAGACAGATTCAGGATTGTGAGTTTTCCTGGTAAAGGTACGATTATTATTATTATAATCAAAAAGAAGCGCTAAGCCACAAGGACTATACAGCAGGTAAAGGTACGAGAAGTTACAGTAGCAGGTACATCAGGCCAGCACTGAGCAGCTGATTTAGGTTGCCAACTTCTAGGACAACTTTTAGTTACCTTGTTTCTCTGTGTTTTAGTATGTACAAGTTTGTAAGAAATCTCGTAATTGTCTGCTAATGCTGCAGTTTCCAGAATATCTGAGGTAGTATGATCGATCAGATATTCTTGTATATCAGCAGGCATACAGTTGTTAAACTGTTCGTGTAGTAACAACTGAACCAGACTGTTGTAGTTATTACTTTTAGCTGATCTGCACCATCTCTCAAATGCAACTTTTTCCTCATGAGCAAACTCTACACAAGTTTGATCTTGTCGTCGTTGTAACATACGAAATGCACGTTGATAACTTACAGGTAACAAGTTATATGTCTCTAGAATAGTTTGCTTGACAGCATCATAACTAATGTACTTGGCAAATGGTAAAGCAGCAGTACAAGTTTGAGCTCTTCCTGTCAAAGCTGTGTGCAACAAGGTAGCCCAGTGCTTACGTGGCCAGTTCATAGCACTTGCCTGGTTATCAAACACATCAAAATAGGTGTCTAAGTCGCTCTCAAAAAACTTAGGAACCATTGAGGCAGCTTTCTGCACATTAAATGTGTCCTGTGTTGTACTAACAGATTTATCAACTTTGTCAGATCTATCAGTCTGTTGTCTTCGAGACGAACATTTTCTCTCTGAAAATATTCTTCGTTCAATTTCCTCTGTGCCTCTGTTTGTGCAGTCTGCAACATAATGAGACGTTCCATCCTCTCAAATTGTTCCTCAGAGATAGGACCAGTAGGTAATGGAGGAGAAAGGAATTTAACGAATGAGTCTGGACAGTCCTTAGGTCGGTCACCTTGTCCAGCCATCCCTAGAGTGTCTAGATCTGGTCTAGGATAAGTAGATACAGATGTAGCATACACGGTACTGGTGTGAGGCTGAGTCATACTACCAGTTACACTCTGTACTATTGTGTTAGTTAGGAGGGAAGGTGTGAGCGAGAAAGGAATTACACTAGGCTCAGACACTTCTGCCGTAGTTGCTCTTTCTTCTACATCATCAAATAGAGTCATACTTCCTAATTGTGACACTAGGCTTTCTGTATCTGAATCATAATCAGACATCTCTGTATGAGCAGGAAACAATACATCTTTAATTAACGCTCTGACAGTTTCTGCTGTGTAATTCCTGTTGTACGTCCCAGATACTTGGCTACTCGCCAGCACGTCTGAAGTTTTAAGGTACTCAACTCAGACAAAGTCAGAGTATCAATTAACTGTTTCACTTTGACATACATCACGAAAATAAGTACACTACGAGAGAGTGATTATGAGAAACTATAACCCTAATAAGAATTTTAGTGTTGGTTGTCTTAGAGTTAGAACTCATAAACAGTATTTCCATCTCCTTGGAACAAGAGACTCAGTCAAGTACATACATCCACCTAGTATGTTGTACAAGACAAAACTCAAAGTCTTCAGATTAGGAAAGTACTCAAAGTGTTTGACCATAGAATTACTAGTATGTCAAACTGGACAATTTCTCCAACACCTTGGATCAAGAGCCTCCCGGACAGGCCCCCATTTGTTACGAAAACCCAGTAACAAAGCTCATGGTGCGGGGAGAGTGACCCAGTAGCGGGCAGTGAAGAGGCGGAGCCAGGAGCTATGACTCGACCCCTGCAACCACAACTAGGTAAGTGAGTACACACACACACACACACACACACACACACACACAGACTTTTTTTGGTCACTTTGACCTTTTTGGGTTATCCTAGATTCTCTACACATATGGTGCTATGTATGATAATCCATTTAACTGTGTTTGTGTATACCTGAATAAACTTACCTAAACACACAAACGTATATATGGAAGCTGAAAACGCAGATGAGCCATAGGGATGTAAGGAAGTATTTGCAGGCTAAGGGTAGTTGAAAAGTGGATGAGGTAATGGTGGAGACAAACTCAACACAGCTTTAATAGTAACTCTATGTAAGTCCTATGAGGTCAGAAATTAATGGTGCCAGTTAAAGCAGTCTTGGAGGCAGGGCCAGAAGCTCAGTCTCGACCCCTGTAAACACAACTCTTCGAGTATAATTCTAAATACACACTTCCACCGCTTGACATTTAAGAACACAGTACTGCTTAATCACTATGATCAAGAATACCATCGTGGTAACCTAACACTACACAACTACAAACTACATGTGTCACAGCCGCCACCACTAACCACCTGTCGCAACCACTACCACTAACAACCTGTGCCACACTCACCACCACCAAACTTTCATCCCATTGCATTTACTTATCAAGATGAGGGAAGGAGAAATCTAGACATAACACGAAATCCTGGAGAACAAGAGAAGGAGATCAAGACAGGACGATAGGGATGCGAGTGAGTTTTTATCAGTTTTAGGGAAGGGAAAGTATCTGAGAGGAATGAACGAAGAAAACAAATGGAAGAAAAATTGCCTAAATGATGAGAGAGATGAGAACAGTGGATAAATTGAAAGAAATCTGTAATTGGGAAAGCCAAGACCACTGTGGATGCTCTTTCCAAAGGGAAGTCCAGTTCGACTTGGATTCACCGGCGTAGTCCATCTAGGTCTAGGGTCTTGTCCATGAGGTGACCCGGCGGTGTCTTCCCGTTGGGGAAGTGTACCGTCGTTCATTCTTACGTCTTGCAGAGAAGTCTTGCCCTGGGAATTCCCAAGGCAGTGGCGATAAACACAGGAATAAGGCGAAAATTCTGTCCTACGTGATCGACAACAATGACAGGAAATAAAAACACTGGTTCTAAGATCTTTCTTGTTATAGTGGTGACAGAAATTTATCAAAAAAGACTAAACAAAAAACGCTTTTTTATATAGCAAACTTGTATACATCAACAAATTCTATATGAGAATTCCACACAACGTGGATTTTATATAGTGTAGAAATCTTTCGGTCTGATATGAGAGACTTCGATGAGCATATAGTATTCTATTAAAGGTTAAATAGTTATGGAAATTTGAGGTTTCGTTCTAGCAGGACTGGAGTTGTTGTCACTTGGGAATTATCAACCCTGATGGAACATCCCGTACACCGGAGACTTGCACGAGAAGTAACAGGTAGTACAGAAAATGAGTTGGGCAAATATTTTTGTTAGTGGGTTTGGGTCTGAGAAGGACTTGCCTAGAATGGGCCAGTATGGCTGCTGCAGTCTTCCTCTGTTCTTATGTTCCTTATATTTCTATCACATAGTGGTAGAGAGATGGGCACGGGAAAGCAGCTGGAATGTGGGGGGAGGGGGGGAAGAGGTCGTTAACTTCGGGATGATCGACCCCAGTCGGGTCAGCTAGTCGTCAGTACTGCCCTTCACTACATTTTTTCCTTCATTACCTCTCATTTTACCGACGCTATATACTTCCCCCCCCCCCCAGGATTAAGCGCATCCACACGCACACACACAAGGCACAGTACTCGCTCCCATATTGTGCCTCATCCTCATATCTGACATAGACAAGGATGTCAGCCACAGCACCGTGTCTTCCTTTGCAGATGACACCCGAATCTGCATGACTGTCTTCCATTGCAGACACTGCAAGGCTCCAGGCGGACATCAACCAAATCTTTCAATGGGCTGCAGAAAACAATATGAAGTTCAACGATGAAAAATTTCAATTACTCCGATATGGTACACACGAGGAAATTAAAACTTCATCAGAGTATAAAACAAATTCCAGCCACACAATAGAGCGAAAAACTAACATCAAAGACCTGGGAATGATCATGTCGGAGGATCTCACCTTCAAGGACCATAACATTGTATCAATCGCATCTCCTAGAAAAATGACAGGATGGATAATGAGAACCTTCAAAACTAGGGAGGCCAAGCCCATGAAAGTTAAGACACATGTGCAACATCTGGATATCTTTATTGTAGACGTTTCGCCATCCAGTGGCTTTATCAATACAGATTCTAGGACATAATAGGAAGACAGTAGAACTATATACAAAAGATGAGGTAATCAGTCCCTCGGCCTTGGAGTTAGTGTTCACAGCATCGTGGTGGAGGAGAATCTGGAGCAAAGGCAAGAAGACTGACGTTTATATAGGCGTCAGTGGAAGGGACGGGCAGCAGACGAGGGCAGTCACTTGTTCTTTCTAGGCTGGAATATTGCTGCACACTAACAGCACCTTTCAAGGCAGGTGAAATTGCTGACCTAGAAAATGTACAGAGAACCTTCACGGCACGCATAACGGAGATAAAACACCTCAATTACTGGGAGCGCTTGAGGTTCCTGAACCTGTATTCCCTGGAACGCAGGCGGGAGAGATACATGATTATATACACCTGGAAAATCCTAGAGGGACTAGTACCGAACTTGCACACGAAAATCACTCACTACGAAAGCAAAAGACTTGGCAGACGATGCAACATCCCCCCAATGAAAAGCAGGGGTGTCACTAGCACGCTAAGAGACAACACAATAAGTGTCAGGGGCCCAAGACTGTTCAACTGCCTCCCAGCAAACATAAGGGGGATTACCAACAGACCCCTGGCTGTCTTCAAGCAGGCACTGGACAGGCACCTCAAGTCGGTACCTGACCAGCCGGGCTGTGGCTCGTACGTTGGATTGCGTGCAGCCAGCAGTAACAGCCTGGTTGATCAGGTCCTGTTCCACCATGAGGCCTGGTCATAGACCGGGCCGCGGGGGCGTTGACCCCCGGAACTCTCCAGGTAAACTCCAGGTAATACATATTATATATATATATATATAATATATATATATATATATATATATAATATATATATATATTACATTTTACAACACTCTCCCATACCATTTGTACAGTAGAAATTGTCTAGAATCCAAACATTTTAGATAACGAAATTTTTGCAGAAATACCTTCTTGGAAGTGTCAGTTAACTAAGGAAGAAATTCAAGTGAATCAAGCTTGGGGAAATATTTTTTCATTAAAAATTTAAAATTGTTGCCAAACGACTTCCAGTGAATTTGAAAAAAAAAAATATTGCTAAATGTTGGACAGTGGACGATGTTGGTACCAACATGTGTTTTTAAAGGCAAAATTCAGTGCAAAAGGTTATGAATAATTCTAGAGGAAACGTACAAAACTATATTTATATTAATACTTGATCGGCGTCAGTAATTTGTTCCACTGGTGAGCTGTTTTTACAATGCCTCTTACATTAGGCAGTGAATGCTGCAAGGCAGACGCTTTTGGGCGCAGCTGTAGTAAGGACAGTTCTTGCTATTCTTGCAAGAGCAACAAATGTAAGGCAACAGGTCTAGTGGTGCAGGAGCCACGTCTGTCATGACAGGGACAACAAAGTCAGTCTCTTAACTTGAACGCATAATCCTCTGTCCCTCATGTATATACATAGTGGTTAAATTAAAGGGGTTAAAGTTTATAACACAAACTGAAGTTGAGTACAAGACATGTACATCAGCAGTGATTACAGGGCATAAAAAATACTAGCAAGTCATAAGAGTCTGTTATTTTTTATAAGAAGAGAAATACAAGAATTTCCTCCACGTGACCAGAAAGTTAAAACAATTGACTGTTGCTACTGTTGTGATCCCTGGTTGTGAGAAGTGAGAGTGGCTAGTGTTATGGTGGTCCCTGGTTGTGAGAAGTGAGAGTGGCTAGTGTTATGGTGGTTTCTGGTTGTGAGAAGTGAGAGTGGCTAGTGTTATGGTGGTCCCTGGTTGTGAGAAGTGAGAGTGACTAGGGTTATGGTGGTCTCTGGTTGTGAGAAGTGAGAGTGGCTAGTGTTATGGTGGTCCCTGGTTGTGAGAAGTGAGAGTGGCTAGTGTCATAGTGGTCTCTGGTTGTGGGAAGTGAGAGTGGCTAGTGTCATAGTGGTCTCTGGTTGTGAGAAGTGAGAGTGACTAGTGTTATGGTGGTCTCTGGTTGTGAGAAGTGAGAGTGACTAGGGTTATGGTGGTCTCTGGTTGTGAGAAGTGAGAGTGGCTAGTGTTATGGTGGTCCCTGGTTGTGAGAAGTGAGAGTGGCTAGTGTTATGGTGGTCTCTGGTTGTGAGAAGTGAGAGTGGCTAGTGTTATGGTGGTCTCTGGCTGTGAGAAGTGAGAGTGGCTAGTGTTATGGTGGTCCCTGGTTGTGAGAAGTGAGAGTGGCTAGTGTTATGGTGGTCCCTGGTTGTGAGAAGTGAAAGTGGCTAGTGTTATGGTGGTCTCTGGTTGTGAGAAGTGAGAGTGGCTAGTGTCATAGTGGTCTCTGGTTGTGGGAAGTGAGAGTGGCTAGTGTCATAGTGGTCTCTGGTTGTGAGAAGTGAGAGTGGCTAGTGTCATAGTGGTCTCTGGTTGTGAGAAGTGAGAATGGGTAGTGTTATGGTGGTGTCTGGTTGTGAGCAGTGAGAGTGGGTAGTGTTACGGTGGTCTCTGGTTGTGAGAAGTGAGAGTGGCTAGTGTTATGGTGGTCCCTGGTTGTGAGAAGTGATGATGGCTAGTGTCATAGCGGTCCCTGGTTGTGAGAAGTGAGAGTGGCTAGTGATATGGTGGTCTCTGGTTGTGAGAAGTGAGAGTGGGTAGTGTTATGGTGGTCTCTGGTTGTGAGAAGTGAGAGTGGGTTGTGTTATGGTGGTCCCTGGTTGTGAGAAGTGAGAGTGGCTAGTGTTTTGGTGGTCCCTGGTTGTGAGAAGTGAGAGTGGCTAGTGTTATGGTGGTCCCTGGTTGTGAGAGTGGTTAGTGTTATGATGGTCCCTGGTTGTGAGAAGTGAGAGTGGTTAGTGTTATGGTGGTCTCTGGTTGTGAGAAGTGAGAGTGGCTAGTGTTATGGTGGTCTCTGGTTGTGAGAAGTGAGAGTGGCTAGTGTTGTTGTGGTCTCTGGTTGTGAGGTGAGAGTGGTTAGCGTTATGGTGGTCTCTGGTTGCGAGTGGTTAGTGTTATGGTGGTCCCTGGTTGTGAGAGTGGTTAGTGTTATGGTGGTCCCTGGTTGTGAGTGAAGTTAGTGTTATGGTGGTCCCTGGTTGTGAGAGTGGTTAGTGTTATGGTGGTCCCTGGTTGTGAGAGTGGCTAGTGTTGTTGTGGTCTCTGGTTATGAGAAGTGAGAGTGGCTAGTGTTGTTGTGGTCTCTGGTTGTGAGAAGTGAGAGTGGCTAGTGTTGTTGTGGTCCCTGGTTGTGAGAAGTGAGAGTGGCTAGTGTTGTTGTGGTCCCTGGTTGTCAGAAGTGAGAGTGGCTAGTGTTGTTGTGGTCCCTGGTTGTCAGAAGTGAGAGTGGCTAGTGTTGTTGTGGTCTCTGGTTGTGAAAAGTGAGAGTGGCTAGTGTTGTTGTGGTCCCTGGTTGTCAGAAGTGAGAGTGGCTCGTGTTGTTGTGGTTCCTGGTTGTCAGAAGTGAGAGTGGCTCGTGTTGTTGTGGTTCCTGGTTGTCAGAAGTGAGAGTGGCTCGTGTTGTTGTGGTCCCTGGTTGTCAGAAGTGAGAGTGGCTCGTGTTGTTGTGGTCCCTGGTTGTCAGAAGTGAGAGTGGCTCGTGTTGTTGTGGTCCCTGGTTGTCAGAAGTGAGAGTGGCTCGTGTTGTTGTGGTCCCTGGTTGTCAGAAGTGAGGGTGGCTATTACTGTTATGGTCCTCTGTTGTAAGATGGTCAGATGACAATCAGTAAGTGTTGGTCGGTGTGTAAAAGATTCCATTAGGATTGATAAACCAGGGTAACCCAAGAAAGCCAGACACTATAAGAAATCACCCACAAAACACTACTAACTTCTAGTCATTTATTGACTGCTAGATAAAAGGGGCTGCAGGTTTTAAGAGACTAGCCCATACTTCTCGCCACGCCCAGAATTCGGCTCGGTTGTGAACAGAATACACTTGAGCTACGAGGTACTCACCTGCATAATACTCAATCTGTCAAAATGAGATTCAGTGGTTTAGGTAAAACTCAAAGGAGATAATCACAATACTGTGAGATACATGTGTGTATGAATAATTTGCGGCTTAGTATACCTGGTCACAAGTTACATAACTCACTTACTTAACCTTATTTGTAAGGTACAATAACTTATATACTATTTGATCTAGCAGTACAGTTACAGTGGACACTGGTGTGCAAATTAAGTAGAGTGTTGGGTAATAGAGTGGGTGAGAGGTGGTGGTGATGGGTAGCTCTCCGAGCCAGTCGTGCGTGCCGCCACCCACCTCCGGGGCCAGGCCACCCCGCCTCCCACGGCCGGGGAGAGGCCACGGAACCACCTACCTCCGGGGAGAGACCACCCTAGCCACCTACGACCTGGGACAGGCCACCAAACCACCCACCTCCGGGGAGAGGCCACCAAACCACCTACCTCTGGGGACAGGCCACCCCCGCCACCAACATCCGGGGCCAGGCCACACATCCCGACGCCACCAGTTCCCGGGACTAGACCAGCCACCAAAGCCTTGGTCTTCCATATTGCTGATGTATCCAATTTGACTAAACAAAATAATAAAATAAACACATTCCGCACCCCAGACCCCTCACCAACCACTCCCGAGACCCCCGTGGTCCCAGACACCACCTCCCAAACATACTCAGTGATCCACATCTCACAAAACAATAAAAAATGTTTTATTTAGTACAGTTTAAAAAAAAATGCACTACAGACAAAATATATGAAATTTTACAATGGTTTTCCGACTATATAAATAGTGATATATATATATATATATATATATATATATATATATATATATATATATATATAATCACTATCATTATCATATTTATATATGATCACCAACACTCTTGTACGAGTGTGAAACATGGGTGATGAATGTTGCAACGAGGAGAAGGCTGGAGGCAGTGGAGATGTCATGTCTGAGGGCAATGTGTGGTGTGAATATAATAGAGAATTCGTAGTTTGGAAGTTAGGAGTGGGGGATTACTAAAACTATTATCCAGAGGTCTAAGGAGGGGTTGTTGAGGTGGTTCGGACATGTAGAGAGAATGGAACAAAACAGAAAGACTTCGAGATTGTATAAATCTGTAGTGGAGGGAAGGCGGGATAGGGGTCGGCCTAGGAAGGGTTGGAGGGAGGGGGTAAAGGTTTTCTGTGCGAGGGGCTTGGACTTCCAGCAAGCGTGCATGAGCGTATTTTATAGGAGTGAATGGAGACAAATGGTTTTTAATACTTCGCGTGCTGTTGGAGTGTGAGCAAAGTTAACATTTATGAAGGGATTCAGGGAAACCGGCAGGCCGGACTTGAGTCCTAGAGATGGGAAGTACAGTGTCTACACTTTGAAGGAGGGGTGTTAATGTTGCAGTTTTATAACTGTAGTGTAAACCACCCCTCTGGCAAGACAATTATGGAGTGAATAATGATGAAAGTTTTTCTTTTTCAGGCCACCCTGCCTTGGTGGGAATCGGCCGATGTCTTAATAATTATATATATATATATATATATATATATATATATATATATATATGTGTGTGTGTGTGTGTGTGTGTGTGTGTGTGTGTGTGTGTGTGTGTGTGTGTGTGTGTGTGTGTGTGTGTGTGTGTGCGTGCGTGTGTGTGTGCGTGCAAGACAAGCCACGGGCGTGGGGCAGGGGGTGGTTTAAATCTTCAGATCTGAGAGGAACTGGCTTGTGTCACCACACTACCTTGCTCTGAGAAAACTTCCTCTCATTCCACCTGTTGCTACTCTTGCAACATGGTATAGCTCCTGATGACGCACAGAGACGTGTGAAAGATCTTGAGCGAAAGATTTCTGTACCCCCGTGGCTTGCCTTGAATTGTTAAGATCGCCTGTCTGCGATTGTATTGCTCTCTCTCTCTCTCTATATATATATATATATATATATATATATATATATATATATATATATATATATATATATATATATATATGTGTGTGTGTGTGTGTGTGTGTGTGTGTGTGCTGATTATGTAAAACTTGCTATTTTGGCTTAAAGATCAACACTCTTCTTGCCGAATAAGGCAAGTGAAAATTTGTATATTCAATAATTTTGCAAAAATCATTCTCAAACTAACGAAAAAAAAAATTTCATTGATCGCTATAATATGGTCTTGGATGCAGTGGAAGAAAAACAGAATGCAGATGTAATATACACAGACTTTGGAAAAGCCTTTGATAAGTGCGATCATGGCGTAATAACGCACAAAGTACGTGCTAAAGGAATAACTGGCAAAGTGGGGAGATGGATTTACAACTTTCTAACCAATCGAACACAAAGAGTAGTGGTCAACAGAGTTAAATCGGAGGCTGCCAGAGTGAAGAGCTCTGCTCCACAAGGCACAGTACTCGGCCTATCCTGTTCCTCATCCTCATATCAGACATATACAGAGATGTAACCCATAGCACCGTGTCATCCATTGCGGGCGATACTAGGATCTGCATCTATTGAGGACACGGTTAACCTGCAAGAAAATATAAACCAAGTTTTCCAGTGGGCAATAGAAAACAATATGATGTTCAATGAGGACAAATTCCAGCTACTCCGTTATGGAAAACTGGAGGAGATAATAACTAGAACAGAGTATACTACAAACTCGGATCATACAGTAGAGCGGAAAAATAATGTGAGGGACCTGGGAGTAGTAATGTCTGAGGATCTCACTTTCAAGGATCACAACAGTGCCACGATCACAAGTGCAAAGAAAATGATAGGGTGGATAATGAGAACGTTCCAAACAAGAGATGCCAAGCCAATGATGATCCTTTTCAAATCACTTGTTCTCTCTAGGCTGGAATATTGCTGTACATTAACATCTCTGTTCAAAGCAGGTGAAACTGCAGATCTAGACAGTGTACAGAGAACCTTTACTGCATGTATAAGTTCTATCAAACAACTCAACTACTGGGAACGCTTGGAAGCACTTGACTTGTACTCGCTGGAACGCAGGAGAGAGATATATATCATAATCTACACTTGGAAAATCCTAGGAATGGTCCCAAATCTGCACACAGAAATCACTCCCTACGAAAATAAAAGACTGGGCAGGTGATGCAAAATACCCCTAATGAAAAGTAGGGGCGCCATCGGTACACTAAGAGAAAACACCGTAAGTGTCCGGGGCCCAAGACTGTTCAACAGCCTCCCACCAAACATAAGGGGAATCACCAATAGGCCCCTGGCTGCCTTCAAGAGGGAGCTGGCAGATACTTAGTCAGTGCCGGATCAGCCGGGCTGTGGTTCGTACGTTGGACTACGTGCGGTAGGCAGTAACAGCCTGGTTGATCAGGTCCTGATACATCGGGAGGCCTGGTCGTGGACCGGGTTGCGGGGGCGTTGATCCCCGGAATACCCTCCAGGTAGACTCCAGTTGTTTATTATTAAATTACTGTAAACTTATCTAAAATATATTTAATTGGATTAAGCTAAAATAAATTGCGATTGTTATATTAAGGTTAAGTTTTCTAAGGTTCTTTTGGTTCTTTTTGTTATATTAAGGTTAAGTTTTCTAAGGTTCTTTTGGTTCAAAATTATTAATTTTTACATTAGCATAAACGAAAAAAAAAAATCTTTAAACGTATAAGAGAATAATTTAAAAAGGACTTTATTTTAAATGAGTTCTTGATAATTGACCAGTTTTACCTATTCGGCACGACACATTATATATATATATATCTATATATATATATATATATATATATATATATATATATATATATATATATATATATATATATATATATATATATGGTGGATGAAAGGTTGATGGGTAGGCTCCAGGATGTACATGTTTATAGAGGGGCAACTGATATATCGGATCATTATCTAGTTGTAGCTACAGTTAGAGTAAGAGGTAGATGGGATGAGAGGGAAATGGCAACAAGTAAGAGGGAGGTGAAAGTGTATAAACTAAGTTCGGGTGAAATATAAGCAACTATTGACAGAAAGGTGGGCTGGGGCAGGTATGAGTAGTGGGGGGGGGGGGGTTGAAGAGGGTTGGAATAGTTTTAAAAATGCAGTATTAGAATGTGGGGCAGAAGTTTGTGGTTATAGGAGGGTGGGTGCAGGAGGAAAGAGGAGTGATTGGTGGAATGATGAAGTAAAGGGTGTGATAAAAGAGAAAAAGTTAGCTTATGAGAGGTTTTTACAAAGCAGAAGTGTTATAAGAAGAGCAGAGTATATGGAGAGTAAAAGAAAGGTGAAGAGAGTGGTGAGAGAGTGCAGAAGGAGAGCAGATGATAGAGTGGCAGAGGCACTGTCAAGAAATTTTAATGAAAATAAGAAAAATTTTTGGAGTGAGTTAAACAAGTTAAGAAAGCCTAGGGAACAAATGAATTTGTCAGTTAAAAACAGAGTAGAGGAGTTAGTAGATGGGGAGATGGAGGTATTGGGTAGATGGGGAGAATATTTTGAGGAACTTTTAAATGTCGACGAAGAAAGGGAAGCGGTAATTTCATGCACTGGCCAGGGAGGTATACCATCTTTTAGGATGGTATACAGGATGTGAGTGTGGGGGAGGTGGGTGAGGCATTACGAAGAATGAAAGGGGGTAAAGCAGCTGGAACTGACGGGATCATGACAGAAATGTTAAAAGCAGGGGATGACATAGTGTTGGAGTGGATGGTATTTTTGTTTAATAAATGTATGAAAGAGGGGAAGGTACCTAGGGATTAGCGGAGAGCGTGTATAGTCCCTTTATATAAAGGTAAGAGAGACAAAAGAGATTGTAAAAATTATAGAAGAATAAGTTTACTGAGTATACCAGGAAAAGTGTATGGTAAGGGTTATTATTGAAAGAATTAGAGGTAAGACAGAATGTAGAATTGCGGATGAGCAAGGAGGTATTAGAGTGGGTAGGGGATGTGTACATCAAGTGTTTACATTGAAGCATATATGTTACTAAATGCTGTAAAGAGTTTTTATGAGGATAGTGAGGCTCAGGTTAGGGTGTGTAGAAGAGAGGGAGACTACTTCCCGGTAAAAGAGGTTTTAGACAGGGATGTGTAATGTCACCATGGTTGTTTAATATATTTATAGATGGGGTTGTAAAAGAAGTAAATGCTAGGGTGTTCGGGAGAGGGGTGGGATTAAATTATGAAGAATTAAATACAAAATGGGAAGTGACACAGTTACTTTTTGCTGATGATACTGTGCTTATGGGAAATTCAAAAGAAAAATTGCAAAGGTTAGTGGACGAATTTGGGAGTGTGTGTAAAGGTAGAAAGTTGAAGGTGAACATAGAAAAGAGTAAGGTGATGAGAGTATCAAATGATTTAGATAAAGAAAAATTGGATATCAAATTAGGGAGGAGGAGTATGGAAGAAGTGAATGTTTTCAGATATTTGGGAGTTGACGTGTCAGCGGATGGATTTATGAAGAATGAAGTTAATCATAGAATTGATGAAGGAAAAAAGGTGAGTGGTGCATTGAGGTATAAGTGGAGGCAAAAAATGTTATCTATGGAGGCAAAGAAAGGAATGTATGAGAATATAGTAGTACCAACACTCTTATATGGGTGTGAAGCTTGGGTAGTAAGTGCTGCAGCGAGGAGGTGGTTGGAGGCAGTGGAGATGTCCTGTCTAAGGGCAGTGTGTGGTGTAAATATTATGCAGAAAATTCGGAGTGTGGAAATTAGGAGATGTTGTGGAGTTAATAAAAGTATTAGAGGGCTGATGAGGGTTTGTTGAGGTGGTTTGGTCATTTAGAGAGAACGAATCAAAATAGAATGACATGGAGAGCGTATAAATCTGTAGGGAAAGGAAGACGGGGTAGGGGTCGTCCTCGAAAAGCTTGGAGGGAGGGGGTAAAGGTGGTGTTGTGGGCGAGGGGTTTGGACTTCCAGCAAGCGTGCGTGAGCGTGTTAGGTAGGAGTGAATGGAGACAAATGGTATTTGGGACCTGGCGAGCTGTTGGAGTGAGCAGGGTAATATTTAGTGAAGGGATTCAGGGAAACCGGTTATTTTATATAACCGGACTTGAGTCCTGGAAATGGGAAGTACAATGCCTGCACTCTAAAGGAGTGGTTTGGGATATTGGCAGTTTGGAGGGATATATTGTGTATTTTTATACGTATATACTTCTAAACTGTTGTATTCTGGGCACCTCTGCAAAAACAGTGATTATGTGTGAGTGAAGTGAAAGTGTTGAATGATGAAAGTATTTTCTTTTTGGAGATTTTCTTTCTTTTTGGGTCACCCTGCCTCGGTGGGAGACGGCCGACTTGTTGAAATATATATGTATATGTGTGTGTGTATATATATATATATATATATATATATATATATATATATATATATATA
>NC_091357.1:16853333-16855833 GCF_038502225.1 Cherax quadricarinatus
TATATTATATTATATATATATATAGTATATATATATATATATATAAAATTATAAAAATATATATTTTATATATATATATATATATATATAGTATATATATATATATAGTAAATATATATATATATATATATAAAATATATATATATGTATATAAATTTTGTATATATATATATATATATATAATATATATATATATATATTATTTTTTTTTTAAATTATCCCCCAAAAGGACTCCCCCCAAGGCGGGGTGGAAAAAAAAACTTTCAAATATTCCTCCATAACTGTCTTGCCAGAAGGGTGCTTTACACTACATTTTTTAAACGCAACTTTAAACCCCCCCTCCTTCGGGTTTGACATTAACCCCTTCCTCGGGAATAAGTCCCCTTCCCATTTCCTGAATCCCTTCATAAATGTTATTTTTGCTCCCCCCCCAACAGCACGTAAAGTTTAAAACCATTGTCTCCATTCCCCCTATCAAACACGCTCAGTGCCTGCTGGGGCCCAAGCCCCCCCAAAAAATCCTTTACCCCCTCCCCCCAACCTTTCCCTGGGCGCCCCTCCCCCGTTTTCCACTCCCAGACGTAATTTGAAGTCATTCTGTTGCTCCATTCCCCAATGCCCGAAACCTCAAAAACCCTTCCCTCAGCCCCCCCTGGAAAACAGTTTGGTAATCCCCCCCCTCCAAATTTAAAACTGAATTCTCCCATTATATTCACACCCACACATTGCCCTCAGCCCATGACATCCCCCTGCCTCCAGCCTTCTCCTCGCTGAAACATTCATCCCCCATTCACACCCATATGGGGCGTTGGAAAAACAAACTCTCAACTTTTCCCCTCTTTGCCCCCAAAGGAAAAAAAGTTCTTTTTCCACAGACTCCTAAGTACCCTCCTTTTTTCCCCTCATCAATTCTATGATTCCCTCATTTTTCCTAAAACCCACCCCGGGGCCCCACTCCCAAATACCCTGAATACGTTCACCTCCTCCTCTCTCCACCCCAATCGTTTAAATTTTTTCATCACCTAATCTTTTGTTATCCCCATAACCACTCTTTCCTTATTCACCTTTAATTTTCTTCTTTTTTCCCCCCCACCCAAAATTTATCCACCAATCTCTGAAACTTCTCTTCAGAAATTTCCCAAAAGGGCCGGGGTCATCGGCAAAAGGCCCGCTGTGACAACTCCCCACTTTTTGTGTGATTCTTTTTTCTTTTAACTCCCCCTCTTGCCAAGACCTTCCATTTACTTCTCTTACAACCCCATCTATAAATATATTAAACAACCACGGGGACATCCCCACATCCCTTTTCTAAGGCCTACACTGGGGGAAAAAAATTTCCCCCCTTTCCTTTCTCTAACTTTAGCCTCCCCCTATCCTCGTAAAACTCTTCCTGCTTTCATTTAAACCCACCTCCTACACCATACCTTTTTCAACATCTGCCCATTGCCCCCCATCCACCCTGTCATACGCCCTCCCTAAAAGCCCAAAAAACCTCTTTGCCTTTATCTAAATACTTTCCTTTTATGTTTCCCGTAAACACCTTTCCCACCCCCCACCTTTCCTGGGCCCCCTTGTTCATCTGCTATCCTATTCTCCTCTTCTCTTAATTCTTTCAATTATAACTCTACCATACACTTTCAGGTACACTCAACAGACTTATCCCTTTAATTTTTTTCACTCTCTTTTTTCCCTTTGCCTTTTCAAAAGGGAAATATTCATTCTCTGCAATCCTAGTAACCCTCTTCCATTTTATTAAATAATTTACCAACCACTCCCAAAAAATTTTCCCCACCTGCTTTTTAAAATTTCTAAACTTTATCCCATCAATCCCGGCTGCCTTACCCCCCTTTTATTTTTTCCTCTGCCCCACGAACTTCCCCACACTCCCCCTTTCTCTTCCTCCCCTCCTAAAAAATTTTTTCCTTTCCCCATAAAAATCCCCCTTCCCTATCTTCATCAACATTTAACAATTCCTCCAAAATTTTATATCTTTAAAAAATCTACCTCTCCCCTTTTAAAAACTCTCCTCCTGTTTTTTGACAAATCCATTTTTTCTCTAGGCTTTCTTAACTTGTTAATCTCCTCCAAAAATTTTTTTTATTTTCAACAAAATTTTTTATAACATCTCCCCCCTCTCATTTTTCTCTCTTTTTTTCATTTTCTTCACCCTCTCTTCCCTTTTCTCTTTTTCTCCATATCTCTTCCCCCCTTCCCTCACTTCTCTTTGTAAAACTTCTCCAAAGCTTCCCTTTTTTTCCCCTTTCTACCCCTTTCATTTTCCCCTTCCAAATCAAATTCTTCCCCCCTGCCCCCCTTTCCTGTAACCCCAAACTTTGCTGAACATCTTAAAATCATTTAAACCCTACCCCATCCTCTTCGACCCCATTCCCTTTCTCTCATTGGGCCCCTCTATCCTCCAATGGGTGTTTATAAACTTACCTAACTGCCTCCTCTTTTGGGTTTAAACCTTCATTTTTCCAAAAGCCCATTCTCCTTGTTC